>NC_056746.1:1121305323-1121425323 GCF_019279795.1 Protopterus annectens
GAGGTACATTTCTTAGCATTCATGTCTCAAATACATTATTGTTGTAGACCTGATCATAATTCTTGGTAATGCATGGAGCGTAGGGACACACTGTTTTACTGGCTTTCAAAACCTTTGAAATCCAGTAAACATGTTGTGCTGCCAAACAAAAATGTTCCTCTGCAGTACAAATGGCTTTAAAAGCTGTTAGGTACTTGTATTTATATTATCTATCCTTTTGGCAGTTAAATGTGTATAGCTTTTAAAGATGTTTCACTGCATGTTGCTGTTCTTTGACACTTGGCAAACTCGCCTTTTAATATCTACAGTGAGATCCAATCTTTAAAAATGCTTGGATTTCTTAAAAAAAGCTTAGGCACCGTTAGGATGTCAGTCTCTTGCTCAGAGCATAATCAAGACACTCCATGTATTATATAAAGACAACTGAGTTGTAATGACGTGAACTGTATTGATGTTGGCTGCAGCGGTGTAGATACTATTAATGCTGTTCTGCTAAACTGAGTTGCACATGTCAAGCATTTAACTGATGAAGTAAATTAGCCAGATACAAGACTAACAAGCTACTACATAGGATTATTTTTAATCACTGTAAACATGCAGCTGTGGAAGAAACATATGTAGATAAAGTCGAACATTTATCTTTTTATATGACTGCAGCTGTTCTCTGAGTTACAGATAACACAAGGAGTTTTTGTTCTGTAATTAACACTATGACATTGGACTGTAGTTATACAAATTTACAAATTAATGAAATGCAGGTCTCTTGTTGATCAGATGCTGAATAACTATTGATTATATCTGCAAAACAACATGAAGATATTTTTGTTTTAGTTTTGTTTTTGAGAGGCCTGTTTATTTTGTACCATCTCATTATTATAATCTGCTGGGCAGCATAGTGAACAAGTGCCAGCCTTCCCTTTCATATGCACATTTCTGCTAACACAGCTGTATAGTGATTTCTCTTTACAATGCTGCATAATTATTAACAATCGACAGCATACTGCATTTCACTTCCTTATCCTCAGTTGACCTCATCTCTGCACACTGCAAGATTCAGCTGTGCACCCATAAAACTGGAAATGCAGTCCTGCTAATGATTCATGTCACTGTTTACCATGGAAACCAGTGACCTGTGAACTCCTGTCTGATCTTGTTGCTATGGAGACCAGTTTTTCAAATATCAGCACTGCTAGTTTTCCTTTATAAAACTTAGTTTAGTCTTGACTAACAGCAGAATGGAGCTAGCGATGCCGTGTACAGGGAGGATACATTGCAGTTAAAGTAACAATTGCTTTGCACTTATGCTAATCAGATTGTATGACAAAAATGTCTGAAATTAAATTAAGAAACTGTTGTTGAGGAATCATAATAGCTAAGTAATGTACCTTTTCATTATAAGATTCATTTATAAAGCCCTCATCTTAGGGCTTATATGTCAGTCAGCATCCAGAATGTGCACAAGTACCTCATTTGTTTATGATGGCTTTCATTATTCACCTTAAAAGCATAAGTCCTAACTTTCTTAAACTGTTAAACCCCTCATTAGGCTATACACTCCTTATGTTGACCTCTTTCTGTAGCTCTAACTGGTAGCCTTTAAATTATGGCTTTTATTAACTTCACATAGTCTGTTCACCTGACCATTGTTCCTTTTCACAGTTCCATGTTCACAGTTTTAGAGAATGTTCTGATTTTTCTCATATTTTGCTCTGTCCCTCAGAAAATATCTTAAAGGTGGCCCTAGTGAGCATATTCCAAAGAAAGCCAAGCCATTCAACAATATTTTAGCAGTAAACTTCTTTCTATTGGGAATGGGATATGCTCGATTCACAATGGGCACACTGAGTGGATGTCCAATAAGCATGCATACTTTTAAATACTAATGAACATTTATTGCATAATTAATTTTATGTCACATGTGTCTTTCACAGGCAGTTTGTAAGGCTTTCATTTATTTATTTTTTTTGTCAACAAAAACTGAAAGAAGTCTGTATTATGTCATCCAACCGACTTGTTGCAAGTCTTTGTTGGATTGGTTCATTATCTTGTATTTCATAAACAGTTTGCAATTAACATTGTCAAAATACTATTTTTGCTGCCATATTTCTCTGTAATATCTAATTTATAGACAAAACTGAGAAAATCATGAGTTATGTAGTTCACACCAAAATGGGAAATATGCTTTTAAAGTAACTCCCAGTCAAGAAAAATGGAATGCAACCTACAGTTTTAAAGTGTACATACACAAAACATCTTTCTGGATTCTTCCTCAGTTGAAATTCTGTTCAGATACTAATGGCTGATTAAAATTAAAATTAACTAGGGAAAGAGGAACAGAGAAGCAATGCTAGGCAAACAGGTATGTATGGACCATAAAAAGCCCAGACATAGGTTCATAGGTTCATACTAGGCTATCTGCTCTAGGGCATTTATAAGCCTAGCCAGAGTGTGTTTGGCTTCCGCCACCCATTTTAAAATAATTTTGCTATGCCCTTTTTCGAGGTTAGTATACTGTGCCTCTGTCTAACAGTGACACAGAAGTGATATCCGGGGTAAACCTACGATCTTCCATCCACTCATCAAGATTCCTCTTGAAGAGAGTCAATGAGGGACTCTGCCTAACCTGGACTGGGATTTTATTCCAGAGTGAAGGGAGCCTCTGGGTTATGAATCTGTCCCTCCAGCATGCCCTATTTATTTCAGTGCTGAGGTTCAAGTCTCTCGAGCGTGTAGCTCGATGGGATTTGGATTTTCTGAGGTGCAGCATGTCCATTAATTCCAGGTTGGACATGGCTTTATACGTCAGGCACAGATCGCCTCTGAGCAGACGGTATGCCACTTAGTACAGCTGGAGTTTATTTAACCCGGCAGCATATGGCATCTGTTTGAGCCCTTTGATCCTCTTGGTGAGGTACTTTTGGGGTCTTTCCAGTTGCTGCAGGTGTCTGGTAAGGTACATCCCAAAAGGGGCATTGTACTCAATTATGGGCCTGATGAGGGATGAGTAAAGTGGCACGATGACCTCCCCTGATCTAGATGTGAATCCCTTCATGATTAGGTGGGCTATATAAAATGTTTTTCTAACCACTTTGGCCACGTGGTTGTCAAATGAGAGATTGCTATCAACTTGGGTCCCCAGGTCCCTAATTACTTCTTCTGTACTTAATGGATTACCACCTATGTGGTAATTTGTGGGCACTTTGTTTTTGCCAAAGGGGATGACTATACACTTTTTGGCGTTTAGCTTGAGGCCATGGCTCTGGCACCAGTTGTCTGTTTCTATGAGGTCCTTTTGGAGGATGCTTGTGTCAGCTTGAGTGTCGATTATGGCACCCAGTTTGCAGTCATCTGCAAACTTGGTCAGCCACAGTCCTTCCGTGTTGGCCTGTACCTCCAAGAAATATATACCGAACAAGAGAGGTCCCAGGACTGAGCCTTGTGGAATGCCACTTGTAACTGGTTTGGAGTCTGACATGGCTCATGTATGCCTTTAAGTCATACTGCTCATTGCCTTTGATGAAAGTAAGCATGCACATCATTTCACAAATCACACCACACACTTGTGTGGAAGAAATGTCTGCAGCCATGCATTCATTCTGCCAGTCAGTTAGGTATCAGATCAGTGCTAAATCATACATAAGTCAATGCCAGCCAAGAATATTCAGATGTGTGCAAATGGCAGAACATGGAAGAAAGTCAAATCCAGTCAACCAGGTCATAACATACCACCGTAGTCCCTGTAAATGCTCAACAAATACCAATGCCTGAAGGGATCTACAACCAAACACAAGCAGTCGCCTGTCACCTTTCAGCCAGATATCAGCAGCTGAAGGGGATCTGCCACTTATGGGACCCCAAGCTGTGGCCCTCAGCCTGCCCGCTACACTATAAGGTGGCCCACACAGAGAAAACCAAACTGTCCGAGCCTTCACCCCTACCCAGGCCAAGCACACTCTTTTGCAATTTTAGTTTTCCAAGTCTGGTTTCCAGCCACAGGAAGATGGCTTTTCCTACATGCCATCTTTCCCCCAAGCACATCTGCCAACTTTGCCATTCCTTCTTTAAGGCTTTCTCTAAATAACTTTTTTCCTGAATGTCACAAGTGAACTCCATTCACTTCTGTATAGTTCTGGTGAACTGATATTAGTGTGGTGCATTACCCAATCCCCTAGTTCTCTTATCTGTTGTGTGATGAATCTGTTGGTCAACTTCCTAGCCCTTTTCACTGCTCTAACATTATTTGCTCCTTGCTGGCCTGGTCTTGGAAATATATCTGACTGCACATGCTTAATGTTCAGCCAAATCTGTCTTATCTGCCTGCACCATTGACACATTTTATTTTCTGAGGTACAACAATGGGCTGCTTGTCACATTATCCCCCTATATGTAATACAATTAAACTTTGCTCAGGTAATGACTCAGAATACTCTGTTAAAGCTGCCAGCAGGTGCCACCACTGCATTCATGTCCTTCCCAGCCAATGACCTCATATTTCCTTCTCTTTGAAACCCATGTTCTGCCCAGATTCAGCTAATTCTCTGTCCACATGGTGCATGAAAAGTATCCCTCAGAATCCACACCTCTGTCAGCTGCTTTATGATACCTGCAAAAGAGAATGCTGATTTGTCGTCATGATCTGACATATCTTCTGTAAGCTTACAATCTCTGACCTAATTGCAGTACCTCAATTTCTGATGCCTCTTTGCGTGGGCATGTGATGCAGCTCCTATTCTGAAGGAATGAGCTGTTAAGTTGCTAATGTCAAGACCCAGCCTTGCTATGGCTTTTTTCAGGGCTCCCCTGAACTGGTAACTAGATAAGGGAGCACAATCTCTGTGACACAAGAACAGTGACTCGGACGTATCACCTGGGTGTTTCTTAAACCATCTAGGTCCCACCCTCTGACCTTTTGCCTTACTCCTTTTCCTAGCTAGGCCATTTTACTCTTCATCACATGAACTCCTACCCTTTCAGCCTTTAGCTTAATATTACTGAACCTCCATAACCCATGCAGGGTTGTCACTGCACTATCTCAGACATCCAGAATGAGCCACAAAATGCTTTTAAGTTTGCTGTCTGAAACAGCTACATTTCATACTCCAAACTACATACCTTTCTCAGAACTCCCCATAGCCAAGCAAAAATTACTTGGCTTGATGGACTGACACACTGCTCTCCTGACCTCCATTCTTACCCAACATTGGAGCATCTTTCTAATTGCAAATTCTTGCCTGGTATCCTGCCACCCTCACACCTTTTGGTAACAACTAATTGGTGCCATGTGTGCACCAAGACATCACCTAGACATACTCAACTTTTTTAAACTAAAAATAACTTAATAGCTGTGGTATAGGTAATGGCCATTTTACTTGCCACCTGCATCAGCCCTTATTTCTGTAAAATGGACAATACATTTATTATACTGTACTTGTGTGATTGGATGCAGCACTTTCTCTATCATGCCTCATATCCATTTCTCATCATGTCCCCAAGGTGTTGTGGACTCCTGTAAGACACTGGGTGTGCTGTTGGCAACAATTGCCCGAACCTGTCCCACTGAAAATGAGAAAGTGAGTCTGCAATAGCATTCTTCCTCATAAAATATGCTGTGCTCTGAATGTTATGCTGCCTGAATTTTAAGCATTTGTTTGACAGCAACAATTATGTTAGCCTCCATGTAACTGCAGTTTCCTCTATTCATGTATTATATTTTTTTATCTCCGCGTATTTGTACAGTTTCCTATATTCATGTATTTTATATGTTAATGCCATGTAGATGTAGAATTTTGGTTTTAATGCACAACCCAGACTAAGCCTGCCATTGGTCATTTCTGATCAGTGTTCTACCTCAGTAAACAAGATATAAACAAAATACATAAAACTCTGAAACTTCTTTCCTTACCCTGTGTTGCTAGTCCCAGTCTGCACATGCTTGCATGGGTAGCTGACTACTCTCATATTGTGCCCCACAGCATACTGTGCATTTTCTGCAACTGTCACCCTGTTGTGTACTGCCACAGCCTAATTCTCTGTCCACATGGTGCATGAAAAGTATGCCTCAGAATCCACACCTCTGTCAGCTGCTTTATGATACCTGCAAAAGAGAATGCTGATTTGTCGTCATGATCTGACATATCTTCTGTAAGCTTACAATCTCTGACCTAATTGCAGTTCACACAGCCTACCTTGACCTAGCAAAAGCATTCGACACAATACCCCACAATACCAGCTTAGATGTAAACCCATATGTCACAAGATGGGTTGCAAACTGGCTCAAGGACAGAACACACAGGGTTAGAGTTGCTGGTGCCATGTCAGACTCTAAGCCGGTCACGAGCCGTGTCCCACAGGGCTCAGTCCTGGGCCCCCTCTTGTTCGGCATTTATTTTTCTGAAGTGCAGGCAAACATAGGGGGATTGTGGCTGACAAAATTTGCAGATGACTGCAAACTGGGCACCATAATTGACCTCCATCAGACACAGACATCCTCCAGAAAGGTCTCATAGAAATGGATAACTGGTGCCAGAGCCATGGCCTTAGCTAAATGCCAAAAAATGTATAGTCAGACCCTTTGGGAAAAACAAGGTAACCCTAATTACCACATAGGTGGTAATCCATTAAACACTGGAAGAAGTTATCAGGGACCTGGGGACCCAAGTTGACAGTAACCTCTTTTGACACTCACATTGCCAAAGTGGTTAGGAAGACCTTCTACATTGCCCACCTGATCATGAAGGGATTCACATCCAGATCAGGAGAGGTCATTGTACCCTGTACTCTTCACTTATCAGACCAATGATTGAGTACAACGCCCCATTAGAATGTACCTTACCCGACACCTGCAGCAGTTGGAAAGACCCAAAAGTTCCTCACCAAAAGGATAAAGGGGCTCAAACATATGTCATACGATGCCCGACTGAAGAAACTTCAGCTCTATTCAGTCGCATACCGTCTGCTCAGAGGTGATCTGTGCCTGACATACAAGGCCATGTCCAACCCGGAATTAATGGACATGCTCCACCTCAAAAAATCCAAATCCACCAGAGCCACGAGAGCAAGAGACTTAAACCTCAACACGGATATAAATAGGACGTGCTGGAGGGACAGATTCATCACCCAGAGACTCCCTACACTATGGAACAGAATCATACTAGGCTATCTGCCCTAGGGCATTTATAAGCCTAGCCAGAGTGTGTGTGGCTTTCACCACCCCTTAAGATGAAAATACTATACCCATTAATTTGCTGTGCCTCTGTCCAGCAGTGATACAGAGATGATTCCCGGGGTAAACCTACGATCTCCCATCCACTCGTCAAGATTTCTCTTGAACAGAGTCAGTGAGGAGCTCTGCCTCACATGGACTGGGATTCTGTTCCATAGTGTAGGGAGTCTCTGGGTGATGAATCTGTCCCTCCAGCACGTCCTATTTATATCCGTGTTGAGGTTTAAGTCTCTTGCTCTCGTGGCTCTGGTGGATTTGGATTTTTGAGGTGGAGCATGTCCATTAATTCCGGGTTGGACATGGCCTTGTATGTCAGGCACAGATCACCTCTGAGCAGGCGGTATGCGACTGAATAGAGCTGGAGTTTCTTCAGTCGGGCATCGTATGACATATGTTTGAGCCCCTTTATCCTTTTGGTGAGGAACTTTGGGGTCTTTCCAACTGCTGCAGGTGTCGGGTAAGGTACATTCAATGGGTTGTACTCAATCACTGGTCTGATAAGTGAAGAGTACAGGGTACAATGACCTCTCCTGATCTGGATGTGAATCCCTTCATGATCAGGTGGGCAATGTAGAAGGTCTTCCTAACCATTTGGCAATGTGAGTGTCAAAAGAGAGGTTACTGTCAACTTGGGTCCCCAGGTCCCTGATAACTTCTTCGTGTTTAATGGATTACCACCTATGTGGTAATTAGGGTTACCTTGTTTTCCCAAAGGGTATGACTATACATTTTGGCATTTAGCTTAAGGCCATGGCTCTGGCACCAGTTATCCATTTCTATGAGACCTTTCTGGAGGATGTCTGTGTCTGATGGAGTGTCAGTTATGGTGCCCAGTTTGCAGTCATCTGCAAATTTTGTCAACCACAATCCCCTATGTTTGCCTGCACTTCAGAAAAATAAATGCTGAACAAGAGGGGCCCAGGACTGAGCCCTATGGGACACCGTCGTGACCGGCTTAGAGTCTGACATGGCACCAGCAACTCTAACCCTGTGTGTTCTGTCCTTGAGCCAGTTTGCAACCCATCTTGTGACATATGGGTTTACATCTAAGCTGGTGAGCTTTTCTATGATGCCCGAGTGGGGTATTGTGTCAACGCTTTTGCTAGGTCAAGGTAGGCTGTGTGAACTGCCTTACCCTCATCAATGGCTTTAGTGACTGTTTCAAAAAAGTCGACCAAGTTCAAGAGGCAGGATCTGCCCTTGACAAAGCCAAATTGGGTAGGATCCAGTGTCTGTAGGTCCCCAATGTCTTTATTTATGAGTTCCATTATGATCCTCTCCATAGCTTTGCAGACAAGGCTCGTCAAGCTTATGGGCGGTAATTTCAGGGTCATTAGAAGCACCGCCTTTGTGGAGTGGGACCACAGTTGCCGTGACGCCATTCTTTGGGTATTATCCTGTAGTAAGGCTAAGATTAAACAGCAGCCTTATGTGTGGGTTTAGTTCCTCATTGAGTTCGTGTAGCACACATCCGGGGACACCGTCCGGTCCCATTGATGCTGTGTTTTTGCTTTAGAGAGAGCAGCTCTCACCTGGGCATCTGAGATGTTTGGGAGGCTAGACTCTGGTGGGATAGATATTTCTCCTTTTGGGGGGGGGAGAGGAGAAATTTGCACTGAACCTGTCTGCCAGTATGTTGGCAATGTCTGTGGGTTCAGTGATTTTTATCATTTTGGACTAATTCTGAGCATATCTGGGAGTTTCCACCCAGGTTTCTAACATAGCTGAAGAAGGCTTTATGATTGTCTTTGTGTCATTAGCGATTTTTCTCTCAAAGTTGGCCTTGGATGATTTTATGAGTGATCGTAGTTTTTGCTAGTATTGATCAGAGATGCCTTCCCATTTAAGGATTTTGCTCTGTCATGTAGTAGCTTTCTCCTCTTGTTGTAGAGTTTGTTTATGGCTGGAGTCCACCAGACCGGGCGCCTGCCTTTGGTGGAAAGGGTCTTGATTTTATTAGGGATTGCTTGATCCATACATTCCTGGAGGTGCTCGTAGAAGGCATTTGTAAGGGTTTCAGCAGCGTGGGTTGTGGTTTCCACTGGCTCGGGGCCTTGAAGGATACCACTCCAGTCTTAAGAAGTGTGAAGTTTGCTTTTGAGAAGTTCTTCACTGTGGTCTTTTGCTGGGGTGGGGCGGGATGTGGATCTCCAGTGAGATTAATTTATGGTCTGATCTCACCAATGAGGATATACTTCCGGTGTGGAGCATTTTGTCCCCATGTTTGTGATGATCAGGTCTAGTATATTTTCTCCTCTTGTGGGAATGGTGACTAGTTGTTCCATAGCATTTGAGTTTATGAACTCAAGGAACCTTTGGGCTAGGGTGTTGGGGCTTGAGTAATGTTCCCAGTCTATGTTTGGGTAGTTGAAGTCATCCAATATGATGGTGTTTGGAGAGACATTTATACTCTCCAGTGTCTTCAGGGAGGCTGTGTGGGTTTCCTGAGTTTGAGAAGGTGGTCTGTAGCATGTTACAAACTGTAGGGCAGTTTTACCTATGGTTAATTGCACCTGGATGGTCTCCGATGCTTCATGCGTTGCCACTAACCTGGAGGTGTGGGTATCCTTTATGAATATGGATACTCCCCCTCCTTTTGTGGTTCGGTCCGGATTTTGGGGCCGGAACGCATGATATGAGGTATAACCTGATAGTGCTGGGGTGCTCTCAGGAGCCTTGAACCAGGTTTCAGTCACAGCACAAACATCGATGTTCTCCATACTGAGGAGGGCTTCGAGTGCATCTTGAGGTTTAGACTTCTGGCATTGAGCAGTATTACCCTTAGTTTTTCTCCATTTTTGTTTTCTAGGCGGGTGGGTTTATCATTTGAGCCTTGCCTAAAAAGGCACTATGGGGTGGCAAGAGCCTTTGCCAATATCTGGAAGCCCAGGGTGACAGGTGCAAGCCGTCCCTCGAAGCAGCGTGGCTTGTCAAGCATGTCATCCCAGGCAGACAGACATTGGATCATAGAATGACACCAGTAATTAAGCCAATTATTAAAGCTGATCATTTTGTCTCTGTATTGTGGCATCATTCTTGGTGAGGGTAGGATACTGCTCAGGGTCAGGGTCATACCGGCCTGGGCTACATAATCTGAGAGCTCCTCTATGTCTTTTTTCATGTAGTCCAGGGAGGTGCGTCTCAGGTCGTTCACACCGGCATGGACAATGACTGAGTCATACTTGTACTTGCTGTGGAGTGACCTGAGTGCTTGTGTTATGTGGCGGATTCTAGTGCCTGACAGGCAGCTAACTGTGATCTTTTCCTTGTTCAGTCTGGTGAGAGGGACGTCAGTGTGTCTGACTATGGAGTCACCTATAACAAGTGTGTCTGGCATTGTGTTTGGCCTTAAGGGCTGTGACTGTTTAGCACACTGACTTTGAGAACTATGTGTTGCATGTCTTATGTCTTGAGGTGGCAGTTGCTTGGGTGTCTGCTTTGGAGGCCTCTGTAGTTTTGGTAGATTTTTGATCAGTGCCTCCGAGTATGTCTTTGTGTGTTTATGTGTTTGTTTTGCAGTTGTGATAGTTGTATGTGAAACTGGGTTTGTGGTGTGCGTGGTTTCCTTCTCCTCCTGTCTGGTCTTGCCAGTCCTGAGTTGAGAGAGCTCAGCCTCCAGTTTGGCTATATAGTTGCATCTCTCACATGTATTTGTGTTTTGTGGGAGAAGGAGTGGGTTGTCTGTGTACATGAGGCAATTGTAACATTGCCTCAAGATGCCCAGATTCACCAGCTGAACAGGAGAGGATGCTAGCAACTGACCCTTCGACATGCTAGAAAAAGTGAAAAAGTTTGCTGTGTAACTGAGTCAGAAGGGACCTATAGGGAAATGGGTATTCAAAGGGATTCTAGGCTAATGTAGTACTTTGTTTAGTATACAAGTACTTTACCTATATAAAAATGCTTTAGGAGCAAGTGCTGAGCTATTGAGATAGAGAATAGACTGTTTAGATTGCAAGTAGAGAAGTTCTAAGGGAAAAATTGAAGAGCAGACTTTACGGAGCCAGAAATAGTTTAACCTTGTCTAACTGGCGCTGCCGATGGTACTCTATGGGCAACTCCGCTAAATCACGCAAAAGCGCTAAAGTGGGCTTTATAGCAGGGGGTTGAAAAGACCTAGGAATTGACCCAAAATGGCCAATAGACTACAAGTTTCTGGCTGGAACCACTGCTCTATGGACAAATAGGCTGCTCAGTGCTCCCCACTCCCACTGGTGAACAAAGAAGCTTCCTTTATCCAAATAAGGATATGGAATAGCACAGAAACCAAGCCAAAGCCCAGAGATCAGCAAACTCTGAAGACTGGACTATTCTAGTTCAGTAAGGCGGGAAAACAAGATTTTTTTTTTTTTTTTTTTTTTTTTCTTTTTTTTTTTTTTGCAGAAAACAGAAGAAAAACAGACAGTAAATGCTATAAATGCTTTTAAACGGCTAGCGCACTTGAGTGTGTTAGCCTACAAGTAAAATTAAGCAACAAATAACTTTTTTAAAAGTGCAAAACAGTTAATCAACACAAAAACAGTTTAAATAGAATGCAGAGCTGTATAAACAGGCGAAAAAGTAGTCGCTAAGCAGTAAATAATCAAAAAGCCAGAAAAAAATACTTAAATCAGGAAAAGTCACTCTTTTGCTCTCTGCTGCTTGTAGAACTCTGCAGTAAACCACGAGGAGCTGTGCTGAGTTGAATACAAAAAAGCGCTTAAAGCGGGCTTTATTACAGGGGCTGAAAGAGCTAGGAATTGACCCAAAATGGCCAATAGACTACAAGTTTCTGGCTGGAACCACTCCTCTAGGGACAAATAGGCCGCTCAGTGCTCCCCACTCCCACTGGTGAACAAAGACGCCTTTATCCAAATAAGGATATGGAATAGCACAGGAACCAAGACAAAGCCCAGAGATCAGCAAACTCTGAAGACTGGACTATTCTAGTTCAGTAAGGCAGGAAAACAAGATTTTTTTTCTTTTTTTTTTTTTTTTCTTTTTTGCAGAAAACAGAGGAAAAACAGACAGTAAATGCTATAAATGCTTTTAAGTGGCTAGCTCTCTTGAGTGTGTTAGCCTAGAGGTAAAATTAAGCAACAACTAACTTTTTAAAAGTGCAAAACAGTTAAACACAAAAACAGTTTAAATAGAATGCAGAGCTGTATAAACAGGCTAAAATGCAGTCGCTAAGCAGTAAATCAAAAAGCCAGAAAAAAATACTTAAATCAGTTATAGCAAATACAGTTATAACAAATGCTCTGAAATATACTGTATATTTCCAAAATGTTTGAGAAGGACAGTCAGAACACAAGAAGGTTCAGGCGAAAGAGAAAAAAAAAGTTTTGTTTTACTTTTTGAAAGGGAAAAAGGAGGAACAGAAGGCCTTATCAAATGTTCTCTCTGTATTAAGCAGAATGAGCTAATGACATTAGACTGGGAGGTGTGTCACAGTAGGGGCGGGCAACTGCAAAGCCACCAAGTATAAGAGCAAGACACCAACAGGGAGGAAGGGTGGGACAAAATAGCCTAAGACAGCAAACACTAGAGACAAGACACCAACAGGGAGGGAGGGTGGGACAAAATAGCCTAAGACAGCAAGCACTAGAGACAAATGAAAGTTTTTTAAACAGATAAGGATTTGTGAAGATACTGAATAGACAAAGTGCTTTATATATATTAAATTGTAAAATCTGTAAAAATAATAAAAAAAAATCAAGATGATACTTATATTTTGTAGCTCAGCTGCAGTCACAACTTCTCTAGTCTGCACTGTGTGCCGTTCACTTTGTAATTCATATAGAACACAGCCAGGGATATTATCAGGTCCCATGGAAGCTGTATTCTTGGCTTTGGACAGTGCATTTTTTACCTTTGTAGCCGTGATAATAGGGACTTGGCATTCCTCAGGTATTGTGATAGGCCCTTTAGGGGGTTAAAAGGGGGTAATGTTCGCACTGAACCTGTCAGCCAATATGTTGGCAATATCAGTTGGTTCTGTATATGTACTGCCATTGTGCCATTTCTTCATGTTTCAACCAGCAAACTTTCACCCCACTGACCACTGCTGGGCCTCAGCCATATATCTGCAGCAGTTACCACACTAAACTATACTGTAAGCTTTTACGGCTTTCATCTCTGATTTGGAAAATCTGACCACTTCAAAGTACAGCTATGCTTGCCTGCTGATCTGAAATGTCATTTATTTGCTTAAACTATTGTTGCATGGTGTCAGCTATAGTTAGTCACTCAATTACTAACAAAAGATGGGCAGGTCACCAGAATGTATATAAACCTGACTCATGTTCCATGAAGTGCTGCAAATAATTATCTGCAGAAAAATAGACAAGTGATTTAAAGAAGTTGACATTTTATCTTAACATAGTTATGGAGTAGCATGTACCATACAATAGGGTAAACAATATACCCACTATGTCTCAACTTGCATGACAACACAGAGTTACAGCAAAGTAGATCCCCTAAGTCCATGTTAGATCAATCCCTCCTTTTTTTCTTTTTTTTTTTTTTTTTTTATTGTCCAACCTAGAAGTTTGACTTTCTCATATTTCACTGATGTCCACAGTCAGTCAATAATGCCAGGCATTACAGTTTCTTAGTTCTTATTGCTCAGACAATGTTCACCGATACAGTACCTGTGTTCTTATTAACTTTGAAGTGCATTACATTAATGCTTTTAAATTCTCCTAATTCTGGCCTTTGTCTCTTCCTTAAGTTTGACTTTGCCAAGAATTCTTAAACCAAGAAGTTGAGGGATATGCTGCAACTTTCTACCTTAAGACACAGAGGACCTTCATTCTATCATATTGGAGATTGTTTTAATATATATATATATATATATATATATATATATATATATATATATATATACATACACACACACACACACACACACACACAGACACACACACACACACACACACACACACACACACACACACACACACACACACACACACACACACACACACACCAGAGTTCTATGTAAATCTAGAGTAACATTGCATCTACCTGACTAAGCTTTCTTGTTCTGTATTGCTGAATTCTTGCCACAAACTGAGGTGACTATCCAAAGCAAATACTTATATATTAGTGTTTGCAGATTTATAAACTAAACTTACAAGAATATACAAGTTAATAGTGACTGCTAGGAAAGTTTTACAACTGAAAGCATGTACAGTTCGTCACAATTACCAAGATAAAGCTCTAAAAATTCCCCTCAGGAATTGTATGTGGAAAGCCATAAAACCTTTTTATAACTTGCAGAATGCTATCTATTTTGTATCCCCTACCCCTGCCATAAAATCTAATGATTCAGTGTGTGTGTGTGTGTGTGCGTGGGCGGGATGAAAAACACAAGTTAACAAAGCAGTTTTACTGCTCTTGCAAAAACTTTACAGTCATGAGCCAAGATCATAGCTTGAATTTGGCAGCTAAAATTAAATCTTTTGCATTTTTTAATACTCCCTTACTTATACAGAATTATGCCTTAATTCTGTTCTCTGTTCCTCCAGAAAGTTTTGCAGGAAGAAGCAATAGATAAAAGAATCTAACTGATAGGTTAAAAGCTTTGCCCTCATCTGAAATATTCTATCCTTACCTCCCCCCTTCATTTTTTAAAGAACTTAACACTGATACACTTAAAGTGGGTACAATATTCTACTACCCAGCCACAGAGTTGCCAGCATCCTGCTGCCCCTTTTTTATTAACTTTTAAAAATGTGTTAGTTAGCACACAAGTAAATAAATAAACCATAAACATTCCACAGGGTCATCAACTCGGGTCTATATTATGTAGTCAAACAAGCAAAATGTTGATGTACCTTTAATTGAGCCGTATTTCTCAAAGCTGCACAACATCGAACAGCCAAATCACCGATTTCTTTCTATGGGAAAGAAATTGGTAGTCCAACCACACACACACCACATTAAAATTATCACTATGAAAGTGGGAGGCTTCACCCCCCCCCACGCCCCCCCCAACTAAATATACTAATTCTGAGATCGCACTACAGTCGGGAAAAGGGCAGATTTAAAAGAACGGCCAACTGATTTCTTTCCCTTAGAAAGAAATCTGCGATTTGGCCATTCGATGATGTGCAGCTTCGACAAATACGGTCGGCTAAAGGTGAGTCAGCATTCTGCTTCTTTGCATAAATGATATAGAGCCATCAACTCAAGCCATGTGCTTTTGGTTTTGTTGGAGTGGCGGTTGTTGGAGTCTCCATCTTAGGTACTTCTGCCATTTGGTCCTAAATAAAGAATTTCCACAAAAGTTATCTAAAACTTGGTGTACCCACACAATATTTAGTTAAACATTTATATCCAGTAATACCGATTTATTCATTAATTACCTGCAACTGGCTGGTAAATTCCATAATACGTAGATTAGATTTATTGTAGCAACCAGCTTTTTTTTCTTCTTTCTTTATTATTATTAAATAAAATTAAGCAAACATAATTTACTTTGTACTAAGCACCAACCAATTCGGGAACTAAGTCTGACTTAGCCTGCACTAACCACCGAGTAGAACCTACACTTACATAAATACACACACACACACACACACACTCTCTATCTCTTATAATCAACCAAAACATGCTTTACTTTGCACTAAAGTACACACACACACACACACACACACACACACACACACACACACACACACACACACACACACACTCTTTCTAATAATCAACCAAAACATGTTTACTTTGCACTAAAGCAACCTTTTTTTTTTTTTTGTTAAATACAGCTAATTCGGAAAAAAGAAGTTATGTCTTATCATAACATTCCATCTGTGTTGTTGATCTTCGTTCATTCATTACTGATGGATTATCGGTTCCGTCCTTGGAACCAAGACGGCCATATATCAAGCTTGCGTCAACCAAAAACCCTTGAGCCAAGGTCCTACCCAGAATGCTCTGCTCCCTGTTACCTCAGATCGAGTTTGCAAGTTGACAGACAAAAGTTGAAACTGCCTCTGGTAATAACAGACCTGCAATAAAGGAATATATGAAATCAACCAGGAACCTCCGGAGGGGGACAGAGGGTGGGGAGTAATAATTGAATGAAGATCAACAACACAGATGGAGCATTATCGTAAGACATAACTTCTTTATCTGATGTAATAATTGAATGAAGATCAACAACACAGATGGAACATTATCGCAAGACATAACTTCTGTATCTGATGTTGTTAATCTTTGTTCATTCCTTACTGATGGGACAGAGTCCCCAGCTACTTGTATCCCTGGCTGGCCTTCATGGAAGTACCATGGAGCCAAAGGAAGCTCTACCTCTGGAAGCCAAATCCAATTTGTAATGAAGTTGCCATAGACCTGCTTTCACTCTGTGAGGTGACATTGTTCTTGTTGTAGATAAAGGTAATGCAATTTCTCAACCACAAAGCCAATGTAACTTTTGAGACAGGATGACCTAGTCTTGGTCCAGAAAAAGCTAAAAATAGCTGGTCTGATTTACGGTTAGATTTTGTTCTGTCCAGATAAAATCATATTTGCTATGAACATCCAAGGAGTGCAGGCAATACTGTCCCCTGTGTGAGTGATTAGGAAAAAATACTGGAAGGTCAATAGATTGGTTAATAGACCGCTCTGACACCACTTTTGGTAAAAAGGAAGAATTAGTTCACAGTGGTACCCTATCCTTATGCAAGATAAGATAGGGAGGTTTGATGCATAAGGCTTGAAGTTCTGACAAGCGTCTGGCCAATGTGATTGAATTATTTTCATGAGAGATATTTTAAATCACATGGAAATGCAGGTTCAAAGGGGAAGCTTTTAGGGCTTGCAGGACCAAGGCCAAATCCGAAGGTTGTACTGGTTCTCTAAAGGGAGGTTTTAGGAGAAGAACCCCCTTCAAGAAAGTTTTACAGAGTCTATGTGACATGAGTCAAGAATCCTGAAAACCAAGATAAATGCACATGAATAGTAGAGGCAGACACCCCAGAGTGGAAAATGTGTGATAAGTAATCCAAAAACATCAAAACTGGGGCTGACATGGGGTCTAACTGTTTATTCGCTGCCCATAGAGAAAACCTTTTCAATTTATTGAGATAGATTAGTCTGGTGGACGATTTATGAGACGCAATAAGAATATTACGCACTGGGGACAAGAGGTTTTCCTGCCTGGCAATTATTGGAAGTGGAGAAACCAAGCTGTCAGCATCAGGGTTGTTAGATTGGGGTGAGTCAGACCCTGCGGGTGGGAGATCAATGTTGGGGCTGGATTGAGGATCCACGGTTGATTTAACAGGAAAGACCAGAGGAAGGGAAACCAGACTTGTCAAGTCCAATATGGAGCAATGAGGATCACGTTGCCTTTCAACTGTCATGCTTTCTTCAGAAATTGGGAGATGAGGGGGAGAGGAGGATAAGCATAAAGTAGACCCGAGGGCCAAGCATGGACTAGAGCGTCTCTCAGTGAATGTCCCTGAGGGGGGATCAGGACAAAATAGTTGCTGCATTTGTAGTTGGTTGGGAAGGCGAAAAAGTCACAGCAAGGCTGGCCCCAGCAGTTGAAGATTTTTGCCGCTATCACATGGTTGAGGGACCACTAGTGAGGTTGTAGAATGCACCTGCTCAATTTGTCCGCTATCACGCTGGAGCTCTCAGGAATGTGCATTGCAATTAGAAAGCGGTTGGAAGCTATCGCCCATTGCCATATTCTCAAGGCCTCTCGGCATAATGGGTAAGATCTGGTGCCTCCTTGCTTGTTGATGTACCAGACCACTGACATGTTGTCTGATTGGATCGCAATAGTCCCTGATGGAAGGATGAAATTAAATGCTTGCAATGCTAGTAGCACCACCCTCAGTTCCAGGACATTGATATGCAAAAGGGGCTCTGTCTCTGGTGCCTTGGATCGAGTTTTCCTGACATAGCCCCCCCACCCCATCAGGGAGGTGTCCATGGTCACCGTGGCTTTCGGCTGATGAAGGCTGAAGGGGCGAGACCATTGCTGGGGATTTTGAGACATCCACCAGAGTAAATCTTGCTTGCATCTCTGAGTTACACTTATCTGAAAAGACAAAGGATGTTGTAGAGGGTACTACTGAGTGAGAAGTAACCACTGAAGGAGCCTCATATGGAATCTGGCTAGAGGAACAATGGTGATAGAGGCTGCCATTGACCTCAAAAGTTGGAGTATAGATTGAGTGGGAGATTTGTGGTGACAGAGCAGTGGTTGAACCAGTTGCCTTATTCTTTGAAGCCTGTGGTCCAGAAGAGATGCCGTGCAATTTCTCGTATCCAACAGTACCCCGATGAATTCCAAAGACTGGGCTGGGGTCGTGTTGGACTTCTTCCAGTTTATAGTAATGCCCAGGCGTTATGCTATGAGGAGAGTGTAGTACAGGGCTTCTTTCAGTAGACGCTTGGTAGAATGCCCTCCCCCATGGCCCCCATGGGGCGGTGAGGAGCCAGTCATCTAGATATGGAAATACCTGGAATCCTTGAAGTCGCAAGTGAGCGATAACCACTGCCATGCATTTGGTGAACACTCTAGGGCTGTAGAGAGACCGAAGGGCAGTGCTCAAAATTGGTAGTGGTTCTGATGTGGAAGCAGAGGAATCTTCTTGAGCATTTGTCCATTTTTATGTGGTAATATGCATCTTGAAGCTCTACCGAGCACATCCAGTCGTCTTCTTCCAGTAGAGAAAGCATAGCCTGAACCGTGACCATCTGGAATTTCTCTGTTTTTACAAATTTGTTCAGTGTGCTGAGATCTAGAATTGGTCTCCAGTCCCCTGTCTTTTTTGGTATTAAAAAGAACCTTAAGTAAAAAATGGATCCTATCTGGTCTGGGGGGCTGTTTGGATGACTGTTTTTTGTAGCAGCTTTTGGATTTCATGTACTGCTGCTTCCTTTTGACTGTGTGGAACATCGGGTAACACTCTGGATGAGGTTGGATAAAGATGGAAGGGGATGAGATAACCTCTGGGTATTATCCGTTGTACCCAAGAATTGGTGGTTATGTTTCATCAGGCAGGGTACAAGAAAAAACTACCCCTGACCATTTCCAGAGGTGAGCAGTCGGGCAACGCTTCAGGAGCGCTGATAGGGTTAGCCAGAAAAAGATTAGATCAGAGAAAGGGTTAGCTTCAGGAGCACTGCTTCTTTCTCTGGCCAACCCTATCAGCACTTCAGGAGCGCTGATAGGGTTGGCCAGAGAAAGAATCTCTGGAATCCTGGTTTCGCGGACCTCCTCTGTTCTGAAAGGGGCGTCTTCCATTGGAGCTTCCCCCTCTGCTCTAGGGGAGAACTTGGCACGTGCATCACCGAAAGAGCCCTGTGATTTCATGTGCCACATCTTCCCACTCCTCTGATTTCTGGGGTAGAATCATTGAGGAGTGGAGTGTCTGACACCAATGGCAGGCAGGGTCTTGCCATCTTGTTCGCACCTTGCCAGCATATCTTTCACTTTAGGGCCAAACAAAGAAGCAGCCTTGATGAGGGCGTTCATGAAGGAAGCCATAAAGGAGTCCACATAGGCGCATCCAGGCATGTTGTCTCATGACTATACCCACACCTGCCGCTCCTTCTGTTGCATGAGAAATAAGATGCATGGAAGAATTGGAAATGGACTCTAGGGTGGCTATCTGAGAAGCTACATTATCACGGACCTCATCAGAAACTGCCCCTGCTAAGGTTTCAGAGAGTTGGTTGATAAGATCCCTCTGGAGCCTCATAAAGTGTGCCATATAGTTCAAAGTCCTTACGGCGAAGGTCAATGAAGCAAACACATGCTTCCCTAGTCTATCTATCGCCCGGGACTCCTTGTTGGGTGGGTGGACAGTTTGACTCTCTTCTGCCAAGTCTTTCTTAGTTGCAGCCGCCACCACCATAGCATCTACTGGAAGACCTCATGACCAATGGGGATGCTCAGCTGGGGGCGATAATATTTTATCAGGCCTCCGCAGTATCACTTCCAGGGTGTCAGGAGCCTTCCATGCATGCTGGACGATGAGTTGGACAAGCTCATTGGCTGGCAGGGTAACCCACGAGGTAGGGAGTTGGGCACGAAAGGCCTGCAGGAATACAAATTCCTCTGAGGAAGGATTAGAGGACTTCCAGTCACCCCTCTGTCTAAGGATCTCGAGGATGTCACCAAAGGACACCTCATCAGAGGGTGACCATGGGGATCCTTTCCCATCATCAAAGTCCGTATCTAAGGTCAAAGACTCCTCAGTGGAGTCCATGTGCTTCCTCTTGCATGAAGCTTTGTGGGGTACGTCCTCAGTTTGAGGTTCTGGGAAAGACTGCACAGAGGGGGGTCTCCTGAGAAGGAAAAACCTGAGGCCCTTGTGCCTGGTGTCCGGTGGTTGTGGCTTGTGAGAGTTGTGGCACAGAGGGGGGAGAGGACTCCAACATGTGGGGTTTGCCAGCGGTGGCAAATGCTCTCTCCATGGCCTGGAAGGTCAGCCCACCCAAGGAGGGATGGGAGCTCGGAACCGAGCACGACAACCTCGGAACCGGGGTCACACCCCGCCCCGATGAGCCGACCTCCAGACCAGGAGTCTCAAGAGGACTGTGAAGCATGAGAGAGGGAGGATTCCTGGAGGGTGCCATAGAAAAACATCAGCATGGAACCAAGAATGCCCTCCCCCATGGCACAGCCACTGGCCTGAGAAGAGCCCAATGCCCAGTGCACCAAGGGCCACAAGGACGACTCCAGTTCCAAAGTGAGATCCACTATTGGGGTCAGAGGGAGGGAAGCTGCTATCGGAGTTATGGGCTTCAGTACTTGGGTGGAAGTCGAAGGAGGAGTGTATGTTGGAGTTTGAGAAGATATACATTCACCTGAAGGAGGGAACGTGGGTTTCGATGGTTGAGAAAGACCTCTGGCCACAAACAACTGGTCAACAAACCGCAACACATCTTGCTCAGAGAGGCTCCTGGACGACCTCATAGAGGAACCTGATGGAGATTCTGGACTTTCTAGATAAGGACTATATTGGCTACCAGCGAATGGATTCAAGGAAGGAGAGTACTTGGTCCTTGTTAATTCAAGAGGTGCAGAGCGCGGAACTGAGGATGTCTGCACCGAAGAGAATGGTGTCGAAGTAGTCTATGCCGACAACGTCAGCATCATAGAAGTCGAAGGTGTCTGCACCATAAAAGCAAGTGTCTGCACCGATGGGCACGGTGCCATCGAGGAAAGTGTCTGCACCGGTAACAGTGATGGTGCCAAAAAGGACTGCACTGAAGAGCATGTCGCTGCCAAAAGTGTTTGCACCGTGGAGGACAATAATGCCATACACGGGGCCGAAGAGGATTGCACCAATGATGCCGAAGGGGACTGTACCTGCATGGACGGTGCTGGTAAGGGCTGCGCCAGAACTGTCAGAGCCATAATTGTCTGCACTGGGAACTCCAGTGCCAGTGTCGATAAGGAGAACATGGCTGGAGCAAGAATCAACTGGGGCAATGCCAAGCCTGGAGCCGAAAGGGTCACAGGTGGCAGCGCCGAAGTAGTAGTCATTTTCACCTTCTTATGAGTCGACTCCCTATGATCTCCAGAGGGAGATGAAGTGAGCAACCTCAATGAGGAAGAGGAAGAACGCCTCTTACAGGGTTTAGCAGGAGGGGGTGAGCCTCACAGAAAGTAGATTTGAGAAGACCTTTCAGGATTAACTTGTTCTTTCTCTTGTTAAGAATCCTGGTTGAAAATTTTCTATAAATCCCACACGGGGGATCCACAGTAAGGTGGGAGACATTCATACAATAGACACATAAGTCATGGCCATCAGAAAGCAGTAACTTATGGTCGCAATCCTTGCACTGTTTAAAACCAACATTACTTTTCTTATCCAACATAATGAAGTGGAGAAGAAAAACAGTATCAAAAACAAGAGGAAATGCTACCCAAAAGGGTAAGAAGAGAGAAGGAGAAGGATTACCAACGATGGTAATAAAGAATTACCTGAAAGGTAAGAAAAGGGTAATAAAGGGAAATAGACTAAAGGGAGAGAGTCTTAAGGATACAATAGGGTAGGAGAATAATAAAAGAAACTGTTTGAAAAACTTTAAAGTAGAAACGATATATAAACTTTCAAAAAATTATACACTTAGCTGAAGAGAGTGGCTTGACATGGCTGTACAGCAATGCAGCAAACGAGATCCGAGGTAACAGGGAGCAAAGTATTCTGGGTAGGACCTTGGCTCAAGAGTTTTTGGCTGATGCGAGCTTGATATATGTCCGGCTCTGTTCCGAGGATGGAGCCAATAACCCATCAGTAAGGAATGACCGAAGATTAACAACATCAGATCAAGAGTTATCTTACAAAAAGTGTGTGTGTGTAAGAGATTAAACAACTTCATTTAACGTGTAGTAAGCACTCAAGTTTGAAGTCTTAGTAATTCCCGTTATTTCCAAATGCTGCTGAAGCTGAACTCTTTTCAGTAATTTGTTGATTCTCGTTCATCACTTTTTTGTTGCTGACTTCCCTCGTGTTTCTCCTGTGTATTCCTGTGTGCCATTGCTTCTTTGGCGATGTTCTACAATGGTACCCCCCAGCCGTTTTGCACAGGAATGGGTATGGCCAGATTGATTGACATGCCTAATGGCTGTAATGTAGCATGCTTATGATGCATGATTGACATGTCCTGCAGATTTGCTTGTGACATCTTTAATATTCATTGGCTAAAGTACTTTACCCTCTTCCTCAAAGTAGTGCGGTCTTGGAGTTGGTATATTTTTAGTTTTTATTCATAATTTTCTATTTATATACATGGGGGGTGCAGGGGGGGCTTGCCCCCCTGCAAAAAGCACAGAAAAAAGTAATATTAGTGAGCTAAACTATCAGCTCATCAGAAAACCATGTGTTTGCAAACAGTATATGTAGGATATCTGCATGTTTTGTCAAAACAGATTACACAAATTTTGTAAATGGTAAACAGTCTATTAAAATCCACAAAACTCCAAAATAAAGCATTAGATATCACAGGTGAACAAAAAGCGCAGGGAAAAAAAGTAATATTAGTGAGCTAGACTATCAGCTCATCAGAAAACCATGTGTTTGCAAACAGTATGTGTAGGATATCTGCACGTTTTGTCCAAATCCAAAAAACTCCTAAATAAAGCATTAGATACCACAATGTAAAACTAAACATGTGGATTTCATATGTCAAATACAAGGCATGATACTCTAGCTCACAAATGGGTGGGTGCAATTTTATAAGGTCATCCCTGGTAACATTTTCAAAAGGGAAACAGTGCTTGTATGCATTTAGACTGATGCAAAAGAATAATTGCTTGCCTGTATTAGATACCTCTCCAGCTACTGTATTTCCACATCTGCAG
Source organism: Protopterus annectens (assembly GCF_019279795.1). Taxonomy (NCBI): domain Eukaryota; kingdom Metazoa; phylum Chordata; order Ceratodontiformes; family Protopteridae; genus Protopterus; species Protopterus annectens. The sequence continues at coordinate 1,121,328,867 of NC_056746.1, forward strand.
TGGCTGCTGCTTTTGTGCTGCTACCATCAAGTCTTGCTTAAGTAACTGTTAACTAGAATGCAAAACCTGCTAGTTTAATAGAAAACAAGTGTAAGAACCATGTAGCTAGAGACACAATGGACAATGACTGTTTTCCTTTAACGAACTCCGCATACTTCATTGTGATAATCGTTCTTCATTTTAAGTGACAAGAATGCTTTGGTTTTGTCCCTATTAGTAGGAAAAAAACATGACATTTTCCCCATTTGAATGTCGGAAATACCTGATGAATATTCATGCGGACTGCCGAACCATCTTCATGTTTATTCAAGTATAATGAAAAAAATGGCCATGTGCAGACTGTTGGGTGAGGTTTGGGTGGGCCTTGCTACTGCGCATCGGGGGGGGGGGTTATTGTTGCAAAAGAATGCCGCTTCTTCTATCCTTGTTCTGAGTGTCCTGCTGTGCTATTGAAAAGAGATCTTACCTGTCCACGTGTGGCTTTTTAAAGCCCTTCCTCTACCTATCCATCTACCTTTACACAACCCCCCCCCTTCCTGATCCTAACTAACTTCCTACATTCCTAACCCCCCTCCACTGCATGCCATTTTCACGTTGGCATTATAGCTGTACCTATGATTCCTTGGCATGCTTCCATTCTATTAGTTCCTGGACTTGTAATGAAGCCAAAACAATCAAGGCCTAAGATTTTGATTTAGAATCACTTTATTATTATTAAGCTATTATTTACTATTAAGTATTGGTCATGTTAACTTGGAATAATCAGATGTGAATTTAAAAAAGTCTCTTGCTATAATGATTGTCATTAAGTGCTGTCTACCACCTTTTCTCAAAAAATCAACACTTTAGGGAGGACAAAGCAAAAATTTGAGCCAAAATCAGGGGCACTGCTGAAAATCAGGAACAGATGCTTTAAGTATGCTTTAAGCAGACACGCTTAAAAGCTCTTACCACACTTGCGCACTTAATAATGATCACTTCCCAAACTGAGGCTGACAGACACTGGAACACAGATGTGACAGTTAATGTATGTAAGTGTCCATTATAAAACAAAATGTTTATCACAGAATGGCTGAAACTAGACTTGCAGTGGAGTTGTTGTCCACACTGCCCTCTAGTGTTCTTTGTGTGCCTTACTCATCCTAAACAGCAGGATAAGAAAGAAAACTCATCCCATGTCAAAAAACATATAGTCATTAAGCTGCATTCCACATTCCTCTAAAATACAAAGAAATTCTATTATTAAGTTGGATTGGGTTATATCCATCAGGCCTGTTCAGTTAACTAGTTAGGGGTCCAGTAATATTAAGTGAAACTGTAATCATTATTTGATAAGCATGAAAACTGAAGTGTAGAAAGACTACACTTTGTAAATTTCACTTTGTGAGGGATACTTTAGAAGTGCACTCAGTAGGACTAGACAGATAGGGCCTTAGCTTGGGATTTATTTTCAGCTTATTATTTTGAAAGGTATCTCTGTTTCAGTTCCTTGTTTACAATCACTCCGCTCCTGCATATCTGTAAAGTCAGATTTAATTATTTAACATTTGCTGACTGGGCAAGTCCAACTACGACAGAGCCTATTTTCAACGGAGGCCTAGGGAGAAATGCACTAAAACACATCTTTGGAATGCGGGAGGAAACCAGAGTACCTGGAGGAAACCCACGCAAATGCAGGGAGATCATGCAGACTTCACAAAGAAGGCACCCCAGCTGAGAATCGAACTAGAAAACCTCTTGCTGTGAAGAGACAATGTTAACTGCTGCACCACTGCGTCACCTGTAGTTACGACCATAGTGCTGCTGAAATGCTAGGAAAGGAGGCACAATTTGTCACTTTTAGAAATGGGAGGGGCTTTTCTAATATGCAGTAAAAAGGAAACAAAGCACTTAACCTTTAGGCTGCTTCTAACACTGAAATGTTTTCACAGCTCTAGAAGGTCAACTTGGATTCTATTTAAGCCATTTGTCTTTGATTGTTGCCTTCCTTTTCTGTCCTTTAATCTGTAATTAGTAAGTCTGTCTGTGTTTATCTGGCATCCTGCTTCAAAGGCTGTGGGCAAGGTGTGCAATACGGGAGAAATAGCTGAATTACTATATGTGATAACAGGCAGGGCAAGACTGTAATCAGTTACGATATGCATCAGGTAAATGTCTACTTAACTGTAATCAGACTGTGTTCTTTTAACTGAGCGACCTTTTAGTTTATTTTTGAAGAGTTTCACTGACAGAGTCTGCATCAGAGTTGTTAAATGTGCATTATGTTCGGCTGCACCCACAACTCCTGCTGCACAAACTCACAAAATTCTCTGCTGGGGCCTTGGCTGTGTTGGAGGTCCCTTCACAGAGGAGAAGAATGTGTGCATGGATGAGAAGATGGTTCACAATTCCACAAATAGTAACACTTAACCCACAGATGGGCCTGACAGGCAAGCAGATTCACCATGAAAGAGAGTTTGATACCTACTGAGCAGACAGCCTGGTTCGGGTAGGCCTAGCCACTGTAGCAGGGCGTGGAGAGGTTCATCTGCCTAGCTGCTATGGTATCTACAAACCGCTGACAGTGCAACACATTATTACATCTTAGATCACTGAGAGCCATCATGCAGTCCTGCGGTACATAGTTGTCTAGTAGAGTCAGGCTTTTGTTTTTTAAGTAGTGGGTGTTCACTGATTAGGATTGTTCAGTGTTTTGTTTTTTTTCACTGTTATTTTCATTGTGAATAAATTTATATGTGTATCTTTTCCATAATAGGAGGTGCTGGAGTTGGCCTTTTCTATATTGTATGATCCAGATGAAGCTCTGAACTTCATAGCACCGAACAAGTATGAGGTTAGTAATGTGGAATTTATTTAGTTGAATTTTGGCAATCAAAAAGTCATACTGAGATACAAAGTGTCATTTCCAACTGTACCTAAAATATGTATGTGTAGTGGGGCAACAGGAGAAAGAAAATTTGTAAAACACATCAGAGATTTGTTGTTAGTGCAGTTGCAGTTGCACAAGGTAAAAATAAAATCCATAGGAAAGTATAATAGTTGTGGGGGGGGGGGGGTATAAAATAGGAAAGTAAGGAAAAAAAATGTAAAGATGCTACAGAGAGTGGTATATTTTTTATTATAATCTGTCTCAGCACAGGTGTACTGTACAGTGATACCCTACAAATACTCCTGTAGGAAATTTCTTTTGCAGTTCTTATAGTTCCTAGCCTTCATGTTTGTTAATCTGGATGGCATAATGGTTAAGGTGTTTACCTTACAGACACAAGGTGCAGGGTTTGATTCTCACATGGGGTAATTGGCTAGGCTTAAAATGGCCCACAAGGGTAGTTAGCCTAGCACTAATCTATGAACCTATGATACTGGCATCTCATAGAGCATAATAAAAAAGTATAACTGTAGTACTAAGACTTCCAAACACTAAAAACTGTTAAAACAAGAATGTGGCACTAGAAGCGATAAGAGCAGGCAGCAATATTGAAACTGTTTATTGAAAGCGCTTTCGGCTCAGTCAATTCCGAGCCTTCATCAGACAAAACAGTATCACTAAACCAGTCGACAGTAATATACTTCTAAGTAATTGAACAGCTCAATAAATCGTTGGTGGTTGCTACTAGCTGTGTGGTTATACTGGACTTGTGTGCTCCCTGGACCTTCATCAGTTTTTCTTGTCTTGTTCCTGGTTTCTCTTGTTGGATTTATTATACATACTCATCTGTTTACTGTAGTGATGACCATAGCACATGTGATTCTATAGTTCCCTGCTTAAGCAGTAAAGTACAACAGGGCATGAAACATGTCAGTTTTACCCGTAGGTGGTTTTGTTGTGAGCTCTAAACTTAGGAAAGCATAATGACTTCACTTTTCAGTAAACATTTGGCTTACATTTTGGTTTATTGCTATTATACCAAAAACTTGTATTTGTCTGTCTGCCCACCTTCCTCTGTATGAAAAAGACTTCTATTCTGAGCGATCATAACAAAATCACTCAAGTAATAAGTTACCTATGCCGTTACGTACGTAGTAGCAGGATAACTTGAAACAGCTATTTAACCCAAGAGGAGAACTCTTTGTTCCCTACCGACTCACATGGTGGTCAAGCTACCAAACCTTCAAACTTGTAAATAGTAACTCCACAGTCACACAACATTTCAAAATAATAAATAGCCTACAGAATAAGGCACAGCCGTCTCTGGCAATTACTTGATTCACTTTATTAGGGGCAAATAATGATTTCTGAGAACTTATTCACTGAGGGCGTAGGGAATCCATGGAAAAAGTATTTTTTTTCTTTGAAAGAAAGTACTATACTGAAAGTCATGAGACTTAATATTACAGTTTTCAGGGGCTTTTATTTGTATCCACTGAATTGTTTTGATTATTTTTATGTGTTTTACTGACACCTTTTCCAGTGTGTAAGAATGACTTTAGCCAGCTACTCACTGTGCTGTGATTGTTTATGCCATTGTACATCTGACCAAAAAGTGGTACGCTTAAATGGAGCTGTCCCATCCTTTTTCAATTCCAGCACTCTACTCTACTGTGTTACTGTTATTTTCCATGAGAGTAATTGTAATTAATAATGTTTCATGTCTAACCCCCCCCCCCCCCCTTAAAAAAATGCCATTTGAATGCATAAGGCACTGAGTGTTTGTAGGGAATATACATGTGTATTGGTAAACTTTTTAGTCTGTGAGATCAGAAGAATGTGGGATCTACTCCTATACCAGGTACTTGGATTCATGCTCTAGTACTGACACAATGGGATAAAAGCATAAAGGGATGCTGCATTCCAAATACTGTTATTTGGATGAGAATTTAAACTGAAGGCCCATCTGCCCAAAGCTACTGGTAGTTTAGGAAGATGTTAAAGATCTCATGGCACTTATTAAAAATGTCATCTTGTAGGCTTACTTTGCATTTACATATTTTAACAAAAAATATATATAGGCATTTCACGACTGTCCTAGCGAAGTTTCCCCATCTATATAAACAGCACATTGGGTCCCTCTAAAAACTGGCTACAAGCTCTAGAAGGAGGGAACAACAGAGTCAACAAAGACAAACTATAAAACAATACTATTAACTGAAAGAAAGCTGCAGACTTGGTGAGATGACAGCTGTTTTCCTGTAAGTACTATTTCTGGTCATAACAGCCACATTTCGACTTAATTTACTTTGTACAGTTTTGTTAAAATGGTTATGATTTTGCTGACTTTCAAAACAAAATGCAGTGTCTGGGAGTCTAAAATAGTCAGTCATCAAACCAGATCAGCACTAAACCAACAAGCTTGGCACCTTTTATAAACCACACAACACTTTTGTCACTAAACCAACAAGCTTGGCACCTTTTATAAACCACACAATGATACTTTGTTTAAAACTCTTGTTTGCAATGCTTGGAACAGCAACAGATGTTTAGATGAACCCATAAGCCTTGCATTCATACTTAACAGTGATACTTTGTTGAAGGCAACTTTTTGATAACAAAGAACTTTCTTTTACACTGGTAGTCTATAAAGACAGTGTTCCATTACTGTTCATGGCTTTAATTAGGCAGGCAGTGTCAGCACTTGAAATGTGTGTTTATTTTGCACAGACTGGAATAAAATGCAAGAAAACACACATCACACAATTACAAAACAGTGTGTAAGACTGCATCTAGAACATGGTAGTTACATTATTGTGCAAGTACTTTCTGCTTGTTTCTTGGTGCTTGTTTTTCTGGAAAACTATTGCAAATGTGTGTTGTCTTTGGCATGCTTCTTTTGAGTAGACAGGGCAGTTATTGTTTCCACACTACCTGATAGTTTTTTTTTCTAAATGACAAGTAATGGGGAGTTGAATGCACGGGGCATTTGGGGTGTACTGCTGACCATGTATGTATAAAAGTGGCAGCAAACTTTAATGTCAAATCTGCTAGGAGTAGTAATTATTTATATGAAAGTCTGTGCAGAGCAGTGTAGAAAGATAATGTATTTGGAAGGTATTCTGATCAATTAGTCCGTACTGCATCAGGTTCAGGCCACATATTACAATTTTTAGGACGGCATAATGGCTAAGCGTTTAAGTTGTCTGTTTTACAGATTCAGGGTTAAGCCTTGATCTTTGGATTGCAAATCATGTGTTAAGAACTGTAACAAGCTAGTACAGTTCTTTACTGTAGTTTAGTAAAGTGGCACAAATCCCTTGCCCTTCTTGCTAGAGTCATTACTGTTAAGGGGCTTCTACCACGAGTGAACGAATACTTGAACTGCATCCCCCCTTCAAAAAAATGGCTGAAAAAAAACCTTTTTGATGTGATTTTTGCTGGGGAGAGAGGACCCATTTGCACCTCCCGATGTTTGAGGGGACAAGCCTCCCCATGATCATCTAGTAGAAACATAAAGGGTTATTGTAACCAATTGTTTTTGCAGTCATTAACAAGCAGTTTTGAGGTGAGCTGTATGACTAAGCACAAACATTAACAGATTTACTGGATTTGACTGTTCTACTATCTTTCAGCACTAGGATAGTGACCTTTTGAGTTACGTTTGAGACTTTGTGTGTCTTGCTTGCTAGTATTTTGCATTTGGAACTTTTTTCCCTGTTGCAAGAGTTGCAGTGTTGTAGACATTTATTTGCTGGTGATTGGTTAGCATGGAAGATTCCTACTGGCTGTTTATTGCTTTTGTCTGGCTATGATTTGTGGTGCATTACACATCCTCATACCTCTCAAGTGTACCTCATTACAAGGAAGTTACCTCATTTGGGATCTTAAAAAGTTCATGTTCCTTGAAGTTCCTCAAAGTTCCACTTTGAAAGACTGTCACACATTCAGTGTGAGGATTTTTTTTTAAGTGAAATCCATTGTAAATAGAAATAAATCATATTAATTCATTAAAAGATCTTCTTTATAAGTAAAACCAGCATATTTTAACCATCCTATGACCTTCCTAGTTGAAGTTGTTAGTAAGCCATTAGTATGTGTTCCACATTTTGCCCATTTGTTCTACATTATGAGGGCTAGTGTTCCTCATTTTGGACATGGAAGGTTGAGAGCTATGCACATCCTATGTCTTGCTTGAGTTGAGCTGCCTGATATTGTGCAACAGAGCAACAGATTTACTGGATTTGACTACTCTCCTGATCCCATAGAATCAGAACCATACCTGGTTAGGTTGGTGGTAGCTAGCACTGAAATTTCTGATTGGCTGTTTGTTTTACCTGACTGCAGTTTGTACTGCACTGTACGGCTTAGATTGTCTTACCTGGCTTACAAGACTGCAAGCCTGAATAACTACAAGCACTGCTCATGATTCCCTGCCTGGTAAGGAAAGTAAACTTATATTTTTTTTGTCTGCGACTGATAGAGCTGCTTTCTGTTTTACCTACTCCATTTTGTTTTCTGTTTTAAGAGATCTGCTTGGCCTGGTGTTTTTGTTCTGTGTGAGAGGTACGCACTTCAATTATCTAGGCTGCACATTTCATGTTTTTTTTTGTTGGTTAAATTGTTTCTTGAGCGATCCTTAACTAGACAATGAATTTCTGGGTCTTTTATCTTTTCTGATGAGCTGTACTTGCTCTGAACTCATTATCTAGGTCGCTGTTGGGTAAAATAATATATTTTTACACTCTAGCAAGCACGTTTCTGTGTTTTTACATCAAGAGGTCAGTAGATTTTCCATGTAGTGGCACTGGGTGGTAACCTGGTCTGGAGGGCTTATTAACCAGTTTATCTTGTTTTTAGTGCCTTTATGAATTCTGTACATTGAGTGGGTCTTGGTTAATTTCTACAAAGCAAAGTACTTTTATTGAATAATCACATGTTTATAAGCTGTTTAAAGTATTCCGTTGTATCCATATCTTTGTTTGTGGTAGCATTTCACTCTGGACACTCCTTTACTGTGCTTTTACATCAGGAGAACTGGGATTATTTATCTATTGGCAGTAGGTGTTTACATGGTCTGTGTGAGCTGGGAGACACTCAGAAGAGGTCTGTGTAGTTGTCATATTGGCCAGAGGGCTAAGTCAGTTTTCTATATTTCCAGTGCTGGTATAAATTTAGCATATTGACATGGAGCTGTTCACTGTACCAGTGTCCAGTACAGACACAGACATCTGGAAACAATGCTTGTTTTCATTACTGTGAAAGTTTATTGTGCTAATTATCTTATTGTAGCACCCAGGACTGTTGCTGCTCAGACAGCATCTGATTTGGTGCTGGGCAGATTGCTGGTTAGGTTAGCTGCAGCTTACACCATGTAAGCACACTTCCCTCATCTGGTTACAAACACCCACCATGCAAATCCTTTCAAGTACATATTAGAACATGCAACCATAGGTGGGAGCTTTCCTGCTATCGCTGCATCTAGCTTGGTGGACATGGGTATCCTGAGGCAATGTAACAATCACCTTATGTACACTGACAATCACTTAATTTTCAAACAGACAAATACGGTATGTGAGAGATGTAGTTACCCATTGACAGTGAAGGCTAAACTGTCATATACAGACACAAAAAGCAACAAACAGGTTGTCAGCAACTCATACACATCACTCACTGCACCTAAAAAGGACCACACACATATAGACCCACATATGCAGAGGTGTTCACATGTAACTTACCCAAGCCTCAAACACCTCTTTGGCACAGTCCTCAGAAACTCTGCATGTACACAAACAAGACAATTCCCATCACAACACATAACACCGCATCTCATTGTACCTCATCTATTGCCCATAAGGCAAAACACTCCACAACCCAATATTCTGGTCATAGGAGACTCGATCACGAGGCACACTGATGCCTGTCTTACCAGGCTGGATAAGGGGAAAGGTTACAGTTAGTTGCAGGAAATTCACCCCGGTGATCATGCCAGTCACCCTGCTAGACAGAGGTCCAGGGAAGCAAATATTGTGGGAAGAAATAGCCAGGGAATTTTTATAGCAAGGCTTGTATAGGCCTAGGGCCAATAGCCTAGTACCAACCTATGAACCTATGTCAGGGGCCAGGATTCGCCAGATCACACAAGCACTCATGTCACTTACCTCTACATATCAGTATGACTCAGTCGTAGTCCATGTGGCCATGAATGACCTGAAACATGCTTCCTTGGACTATATGATGAGAGACATGATTGAGCTCTCAGAGTTTGTGTCACAGGCAGGTATAATCTTCTCATTGAGCGGTATTCTACTGTCCCCAAGGATAATGCCACAATACCAGCAGAAAGTGACCAGCTTTAACAACTGGCTTAGCTACTGGTGCCATTGTAAAAGGGTCCAGTACTTGTCACCCTGGGAGGACATGATTGATAGGCCATGCTGCTTTGTCAGGGATGGTCTTCACCTGTCACTTCTAGGCTTTTGGATATTGGACAAAACATTATCCAACTCTCTAGTGTCTTTTTTAGGCATTGTCAAGCAGATAAACCTTCCAACATAACAAAAGCTACTCAAGATAAGCTAAATGTGTGACTGCTCATTGCTAGGAGTCTCAGCAAGAAACTGCACTCCCTGGAAGCTGTCCTCACCCTGGAGTGTGCTTACATCTGTGCAGTTATTGAAATGTTGTTCAACACCATGGAAAGTACTCTGGCAGTGCATGGCTGTAATGCCTTTCTTATATCCATTGAACATGAAAGAGGTAAAGGTGGAGGTCTAGCTATCTACATAAACAATGAGCACACCTCAAGGCTGGTCAAACAATGTGACTTGCTTGAGCTACTCTATGTCCAACTAACCTTGGGAAAAATCCAGTATCATATTCTTGATAGCAACAGGTTCCCTACTATGAACAGGAAACTGATGCATCCATACCTGAAGTTAATATAATCACTCACCATCCAGCCAAATACCATACTCGTGGGTGATTTTAACTACCCCTCCATTAATTGGGAGGCATACACAACCATTAATATACAGGCCCAAAGATTTCTTGACTTTGTAAATTCAAATGTTCTGGTGCAGTTAGCCTGGACTCCCACTAGGGGAACAAATATCCTAGATCTGGTTCTCACAAATACGGGAGAGTGCAGCACTACCCAGTGTTATGTCCTCACTGGTAACATCAGATCACAAAGTGGTCTCCCTTGAAATAAAGGTAAAATTAGTATCCCTACCTAACCCCAAAAACTTTAAGAACTTCTCTTAAGTAAATTAGCCCCTTTTAAGGGAAGGCATAGCTAGTTTACAAGCTCCTCCAAATGCAGGAAACACAAAAACCTATGCAGAGGCCTACACAAAAGCCCTGTACGACCATATAAACAACTGCATGAAAATGGCAGTACCAGACCAAAATCAACCCAGGTCACACCACAAAAACAAGTCACCCCGGTGGACCCCCAGTATTAATAGGTTTTACAACAAAAGAAAGACAAAACTGTCAAGAAGTAAGAGGGAATATGCACAATGGAGAAATAAGTCCCTCATTAGTCTAAAGAACTGAGTCAGGGTCAAGTCTCTGAAAGCAGACTTTGAGGTAAAAAGTTAAGGATAACCATAAGGCATTTTTTCAGTTATGGTTGCAATCTTAATGTCAACACCCAACAATGTGCGGAATTACTTGTAGATGGCATCATCTATACTCAGCCGGAAGACAGCAAATCTACTGGCCAACAAATTCAGCTCAAATTTCACCTCCTCATCATCACCCCCAGTTCTACCCCAAAAAATACCCTCCACCACTCCACTGCCAATTCTCACCAAAGAACAGGTTGCCACTGCACTCTCTGCAGCTAAAAACTCTGCTTCATTGGGCTTGACAATATACCAGGTTGCCTCTTAAACAGCTTAAATCAGGACTTATCAAGCCCATTTGGATCTTTATTTAATCACAGCCTCTGGACTGGCTTGGTCCCAGTACAGTGCAGGACAGCAACAGTCATCACACTGAATAAAGGGAGACCATCTACTGACCTGGGAAATTACAGACCCATAAGTTTGACTAGTTTTATATGTAAAGCCATTTAAAGAATAATCAAGGACCAGATAAATAATGACATAGGAGACCTCCAGATACTGGATCTGACCCAAATCAGCTTTCTCAAGAGCAGGTTATGCCTACTGAATCTGGTGGATTTATTTGAGAAAGTCCCCAAGACCATGGATGATGGTAAAACAGTACATACCACCTACCTCGACCTGGCCAAGGCATTTGACACAGTTCTTCACTCAGGTATTATAAATAAATTCACAAAACTGGGCATAATTCCTTATGTCCCCAGATGGATGGCCATTTGGCTCATAGACAGGACATGTGGTTAAAGTGGGTCAATCCAGATCCAGCAAGAGGCCAGTTAATAGTGTTGTTCCACAGGGCTCAGTACTGGGACCACTCCTGTTCGGAATATACTTCTCTGAAGTCAAGGCAAATATGGAAGGCCTATGGATGACAAAGTTTGCTAATGACTGCAAGCTGGAGGCAATCATTGAATCATCTGATGATGTAGATATCCTCCAGGAGGGTGTAGATCAGAAAAAAAATGACTGGTGCCGGAACCATGGCCTAAAACTAAATAAAAAAAAATGCATTGTCATACCCTTTGGGAAGTCAAATACCTCTGAAAATTACAACATCGATAGCACGCCCTTTAGAGTGAACTCAGAGGTGACAGATCTAGGTACACAGATTGTAGCCTGAACTTGGTGTCCACAGGAGTGAGGAAATCCTTTTACATGGCGCAACTTATAAGTAAAGGTATGGCATCCAGATCCAAAGAAATTATAATCCTGCTGTACTCAGCCCTCATCAGACCAATAATCGAGTACAGTGCACCATTTGGCATGTACTTGACTAGGCACTTAAAACAGCTGGAGTGACTTCAGAGGTTCCTCACAATGAAAATACTGAGTGTGTACAACTTGAACTATGTGGATAGACTAAAAGCCCTATCCCTTTACTCTGTCTCCAACGGATTGTTAAGGGGTGACCTATTCCTGACCTACAAGTCACTCACAAATCCAGCCCTGATGGAGCTGCTACACATCTGCAAGTCAAATAGCATGAGGATCACATGATTTAGAGATCTAAACTTAGCAACTTAAACAAAACATGCTGTAGAGACAGATATGTGTCTCAGAGATTGCCTCTTCTTTGGAACAGGCTTACTGTTTACATTAAATAGAGCCCTTTCCTGTCTCCCTTCAAATGCATTTTAGATCAATGGATGGGGAATCAAAAATTCACAGCAGGAGTAGTGCCTACAGGGGCAGTCTGTAAGCTACTCAATGCACGTGTACAATCCATTCCATCCTTTTGACACTAGGGGCCATATATTGGGTAAAATTGGGTTATATTGGCTAGACTTTTTAGGGCCCTTAAGCCATTAGCCTTGTAATCTCATATGAACCTATGAACATATGCAGTTTGTGCTGCATTGTATGGCAGAGATTGTTTTAGCTGGCTGCAGTTTGTGCTGCATTGCATGGCTTAGATTGTTTTAGCTGGCTGCAGTTTGTGCTGCATTGCATGGCTTAGATTGTTTTAGCTGGCTGCAGTTTGTGCTGCATTGCATGACTTAGATTGTTTCAGCTGGCTGCAGTTTGTGCTGTGTTATATGGCTTAGATTGTTTTAGCTGGCTGCAGTTTGTGCTGTGTTGTATGACATAGATTGTTTTACTTGGCTGCAGTTTGTACTGCGTTGTATGGCTTAGAGCTGGTTTGAGCTGAGGCACCCAACAGTGAGCAGTGCATGGGACTGTAGAAACCCATAATAAATTGTAACCTGTGGGTGCATGCTGTAATCGTACTAATTTTGCTGACTCAAAGTGCACAGCTGTCTGCAAATCCATGCAAATTATTTGTAGTACCCATGCTGTATTCCTTAAAATTATTTTTACTACACATTCCTGAATTGTAGCACACATTAAATAGCACTTATTGTCTGTAATGTAACCTAAACGTAAATTTGGGTTTGAAATGCAACTCTGAAGGTAATCTGTTGGTACGTATTTTTTTCAAAAGTTGTTATTGCATGTTGGCCTGGGTTGTGACAGAACACTGCCTTTGGACCAGTTCAGTTACCCAGATAAAGATAAACAAACATATTTTTGTGCAATTTTGTGTATGTATAATTCTGTAGCACTTGAGCCTGTATTTTTGCGTAATTCTATAGCACCAAGCTTGTTCTTATTACATTATTTTGTGTCATCATTTTTCATGGTTTTGCATACTGTGCATAATTTTTTGGTACCTGAGCAGATATTTTGGCATACTTTTGTGGCACTCAAGCCTGATTGTTTAATTATTTGTCTTTTGCGTTGTGAATTGTTGTACTGTGTTTCTACACAGTATTCATTAAGTTGTGGCAGCTTTGTTTTGAATTGCATTTCCTGCATTTTTACATAATCTCAAGTGTACATTTCCTGCATTTTTACATAATCTTGTAGAATTCAAGTGTGCATTTTTAAATCATTTGCCTTTATTTATTTATTTATTTATTTATTTATTTTTTCATTTATTTAGTTTGTTCACTGTGTTAGTGAGCTGGTCCATATACCCCTTTCGGCTGTAGCCCAGGCCAAATAGGCAGTTCTAGCATATTTGAATTATACATACATCTACAATAGTATTACACAGTGATATAATAATGTGGTGCAGAACAGTAGTGTCTTGATGATGATGTAGTAAAAGAAAAACATAGATTGCTGAAGAAACATTTCCAAAAAGTAATCAATATTTTAAGCAGAATTCTCTAAGTATGCTGCTGCAGTTTTGTTCTAGCTTCAGTCAGTAGATGAATATTTGTATTCCTTCTTTAAATGGTGTCTTAGTTTATGTGTAATTGTTTTTAAAATCAATATTTTTATTAAGTCTTGTGAAGGTGAATTCTAGGAAATTGGGGCTAATTTTGAGAAGGCTCTTTTGCCTATGACTTTAATAAAAGGAAATCTGAATAGGGCAATGACGTCTATATCATTTACTCAAAAATTTCAACAAAAGCTAATTGTTGCCTAAAAATGTTTTACTGGCTCAGTAGAATAAAACCGCAGAGTGGTTTCACTATAAATGGCCTCTCCAGTTAAAATCTGCTATTCATGAACAAAATCTCATTTAAATAAAGGAATCCCATTAATGTGATCAAAAAGAATGTCAAAAAATTCAGTATACATGTTATAAAGTAATAAAATAGCCAGATAAAACAATTATATACATATATCCCTAAGTGTTATAAATGATTAATCGCAAGTATTCTATTGCAAACCAAAAAAAAAAAACACATAAAAAAATGTAAAAATCATAAGAAAATAACAATTCATTAATGCAGTTATTAATACAACACATGTAAATGCCTCAATGAGAAGTTAGAAATATGCAAACATATAGCAGTAATCAAAACAGTGGCATAAATGCTTCCAAAAAAGAAAAGAAGGAAGAGTAAAAAAGTAATAAAATTAAATGTTATATACGATAAAGATTAAGAAAATGCTGACATCAAGTGGACACTCCTAGAATTACTATGATATTATTACATCATTTTTGATAGGCTAAATGGTATCACGAATCTGAATATCTGACTAATTGAATTTCAAAGCTAAAAGCCTTCTGAACTTTGTGACACAGATAAATAATAATAAAGTAATAAACTACAATAAAATCAATAAATAATAAGAGGTACAAAGTAATTTTGAAACACTCATTTAGTCGAGTGGGGAAATAAAACCCCTAGATTCACTGTCCACATTTGCTGTTTTATGTTAAGACTTTTATGGCAGCCAGACGTGTGACTAAGAATTGTGTCCCCCTTTCCCGACCAATAAAAATAAATTGTGTAGTGAAGTGCGTTTGCACTGTTCCCTACAATAATGTATATCAGTCAGATGGAAGGAAATTATTTCCAGGAGCATGTTCTCTGTGTGTGATAAGTATTTATGTTTTATATACCTATGTGTATACATTTTATATATATATATATATATATATATATATATATATATAGAGAGAGAGAGAGAAAGAGTGAAGAGTATATATTAAAATGCAGACGCTCAAAAACAAACACTATAAAATGCAGACTATTCATAATATGGACACAGCAAAATGCAGAAGTCAAAATACTGGTATTAAACATCTAAATCAGATATTAAATTAATCATAAAAAATAGACAAAGACACATCTTTTGTCATCAGTTTACACTAAAAATATATTAAAATAAAATAAAACAAAAGTCCGTACACCATAACAATACCATAGGATATGGTTTGTCTGAATAGTGGTATTGTTACAGTAAGAATTTTTATAAGGTATGGTGGAGGATTGGAGAAGAGGGGCATTCTGTTAAGGTTTAGCTAATATCAGTAAAATGGCATGAGGGATCTCAAAGAAACCTGAAGTGTTTCTTAATGTGTTATGTGAAACCTCTGTTATCAATGAATCCTGATTTAGTTATTTTCCATATCTGTGTTTTTCTTGTTTTTACTCTTTTAGATTAATTTTGTAAGTTTTGAGTGTCTGGTATCATGACCTACCCAGTAAATAAAAATAAAACAGTGTGTGTGTGTGTGTGTGTGTGTGTGTGTGTGTGTGTGTGTCTGTCTGTCTGAAAGAGAGACAGAGTTAGAGAGAGAGAGACAATGTTGTCAGTTATGGTTCTGTTGCAACAGAAATAGGCTGGTGTTTTTTCTCAATTCCCTGTATTTTCCAGGAGGGTTCATGGAACAGTGGGGGATTTGTGGTAAGTATTTTATTTTTTTTATGTTATTTTACATTTTTCTTATAATAATAGTTTAGATTTATTTTTTAGTGTTATTTTTGGAGAGCTAGAGTATTTTTGTTTGTTTTGTATGTGAGGTTTAGGACTATTTTTTTAGCAAATAACTTGAGCATGATGGGTTTAGGGGACTCTTAGCTGGTATGGTGATGCATTGTTGTATACCTAACCTGCAAACATGTACACACTTTCCTCCCCTTAATGCGAGAGCATTCAGTGTTTCTGAAAGTTTCAGTGGTAATATCCCAAACCGACACTTAACCTTACCCAAACATATTCAGACACGTTTTGACAAATTTTTCATTTAGCAAAATGTCAGTCTGATCACTTATCAATTGTACAAACACATTCAGCATTCAGTGAAGTGATCATTATGCAAGTGTGTGTGTGTGCTTGTGTGTACATGCAGACAGACACACACACACATGACAGCATACATATGTATGTATACATGCAGATGTAGACACACACACACACATACACTCACATGCAAGATACACAGACACACAAGAAATTCAAATTTAGATAAATCAAACTGCCAGAAATGTATGTACATATGTATTTATTTATGTTTACTGGTGTGGTGCACTGATCATTACTAACCAATTTCGGGCTCAGCCCAGGTGAAATACAACACATTCCACAAACAAAACTATAGAAATGTAAGCAATAAAATATAATGGTTACAGTTAAAATATAAATTAAATAAATGAAATGTTTCATTTAAAATTAAATCAATAAATAATAAAATAACTACAGTACAGCCTGAACTACAATGATACATTTACAAAATACTTTTACCAAGAAAACTGAAAATCTAAATAACATTACACAAAACTGAAAGACATAGCTAGTGTAAGTAATATTGCCCCCACTACACTGTTAAAATAATATTTGTTTAATATATTTATTTATTGTTTGTTTGATAACTTAGGTAGTTGACTGATATACCCTTTTCATCCAGTGCTTGGAACAAACAAAAGGTGCAAACTTTCACCATTAATTTAATAGCGCGTGCCTAGCTGATCAGTAGATCCACAGGAAAAAAGAAACATAAAATGCAGTGCTGTCTTACAGTAGTATATACACTGTTCCTGTCTGCTTTTTGGGGTATATCATTAAAGTGAACTATTCATTACAGGGAGGTCTGACAGTGATAAATGAACCACTGATAAGTATTTGTAAATGGTACAGTCATATCCCCTGTTATCAAATGCAAGCAGTGAGTATCATAACACAGTAGTACAAATTGATCTCTTTGTCAAAAATTAATGTTGTTGTAAGGCACTTGATTGGGAAAGATGCATTAAAATAAACTGCAGATCCAAAATAGTACATCATAAAGATTAGGTGCAATAATGGATGGGGAAAGCAGGCGCAAACTGCCCTTCCTTTTATGTAAATTTAATTCTGAATCCGAAGAATTGTAATTGGTAAGGCATTCCAGATTTTAAACACAAATGTTGTGAGTACACAGTTAGACGATGTAAGAATGATAGTCACTAGTGCACTTGAGCTTGATCAGACTGACAATAGACAGAGGACCTCACCCCACAGCTCTCAACCTTCCTTCTCCAAAATGAGGAACGCTAGCCCTTATAATGTGGAAGAAATGGGCAAAATGTGGAACACATGCTAATGGCTTATTAACAACTTCAAATAGGAAGGTCATAGGATGGTCAAAATATGCTGGTTTTACTTAAAAAAAGATATTTAAATGAATTAATGATTCATTTCTATTTACCATGGATATCAATTAAACAAATTCCTAACACGGAGAGTGTGACAGACCCATTCAGTGTGGATCTTTGAGGAACATGAACTTTTTAAGACCCCAGATGAGGTACGTTCCTCGTAATGAGGTACACTTGAGAGGTATGCTCAACCCTGTGAAAGCACAAAAACAATTAACTGTTACCTCAGAAATTGAGTAGAAAACCACCCTCAAGGCATTTCATAAAACCCTTGTAAAATCCGTAAAGCTGTATTCAGAAGCACTTCTGTGCAATTGCCAGATGGCATAAGATCATAGCAGATTACTAGGCTAATGGTCCTAGAGCCCTTAGAAGCCTAGCCAAGTTTTAACCTGTTTCCCTCTTATATAATTGCAGACCTAACTCAACATCTGCTGCCCCTATCTAGAAGGGATGCAGGTAAGACCCCAGGGATGAACTTGCAATTACCCAGCCAATCATCCAAATTACTCTTAAAAAGGTTCAATGATGGGCTGTGTTTCACCTGAATTGGCAGCCTGTTCTAGAGCAGGGGTAGCCTTTGGGAGATGAATCTGTCCCTCCAGCAAGTCCTGTAAATGTCGCATCTCAGGTTAAGATCATTAGAGCGGGTGCAACGAATGCCATTAGACTTGTGAATGTGCAACATTTCCATTAGGGCAGGATCTGAGATTGCTTTATATGCAAGGCAAAGATCTCCCCTGAGTAGTCTGCAAGCCACAGAGTACAGTGAGATTGCCTTATATGCAAGGCAAAGATCTCCTCTGAGTAGTCTGCAAGCCACAGAGTACAGAGACAGACATTTTAGTCTATCAACATAAGGCATGTGTTGAAAGCCCTGAATTTTCTTTGTAGGGTACCTGTGTGGTCTCTCCATTTGCTTAAGGTGCCTGGTGAGGTACATAAAGGGAGCATTGTACTCTATTATTGGTCTAAGAAGAGTACAGTGGGTTATGAGTTCCTTTCCCTGGATGCAATGCCCTCACTTATGAGATGGGTGACATAGAAGGCTCTCCTTACCACTGAAGAAACATGGTGGTCAAAGGAGAGATTGCTGTCCACCTGTGTACCCAGGTCTCTAACCACATATGAAGTACATAAGGTGTTATTATCAATGTGATAGCCTGTAGGGACATCTCCCTTGCCAAAGGGGATGATGATACATTGTTTTTCATTTATTTTGATCCCATGACTTTAGCAGTAGTCATTGGTTAGTGTAAGACCCTCCTATAGGGTGTCAATGTCTGTTGTGGTTTCTATGACCACTCCCAGCTTGCAGTCATCTGCAAATTTTGGCAGTCACAAACCTTTTGTTTTGGCCTGTACTTCTAAAAAGTATATTCTAAACAATAAAACCCCAGCACCAAACCCTGTGGGACTTCACTGGTTACTGGTTTGTTGGTGGATGTAGAGTTCCCTATTTTAACTGTGTGTAGTCTATCAGTGAACCAGCTAGCAGCCCAGCTAACTATATACTGGTTTACATTCAGTTGGGTAAGTTTGTCTATGATTCCTGAGTTGGGAATGGTGTTGAAGGCCTTTGTTAAGTCCAAATAGGCCATGTACACAGCTTTACCCTCATCTAGAGCTTGGTGACTGTCTCGTAGAAGTCTAACAAGTTTAGAAAACATGATCTCCCTTTCATGAAGCCAGACTGGGTTGAATCTAGTGTTTAGAGATCACCAATGTCCTTCTTATAAGGTCCATGATGATTCTTTCCATGGCCTTACAGGTGAGGCTGGTCAGACTTACGAGTCTGTAGTTTCCAGTGTCAGTGGATGGACCCCGATTATGTAAGGGGATAACAGTATCAGATTTCCATTCTGCAGGGACATACCCAGTGTTTAGGCTGTGGTTGAAGAGGGTGCCCACTGGTGCAGTTAGTTCCTATTTTAAACAATTTAGAACACAGCCAGGGATGTTGTCCAGTCTCATAGAGGCTGTGTTTTTGGCTTTAGAAAGGGCATTAAGGACCTGTTCCCTTGAGATTACAGGGGGAGGACATGTAGATGAGATGTCTTGAGGTATATGAGGCAGAGGCAAGGGGGAGAAGTTTTCACTAAACCTTTCCGCCTGCAGGTTAGCAATATCCACTGGTTCAGTATAAGTTGTGCCATTTACAACAAGTTCTGAACAAATCTGGGATTTTCCTTTGAGGTTACGGATGTAGCCAAAGAATGCATTCTGTTTACCCTTAGCTAGGATGGCCAATTTGGATTCATAGTCTGCTTTAGATTTGTTTACCAGGTGTCTTGTTTGTTTATTTAAGCAGAATATGAAATGTTTCAAGTTATGGGACCTATCTTCCTGCTTTTAGATAGCAGTTTCTTTCTCTTATTGTATAGCCTGTTTATGGCAGATGTCCACCACCAAGGAGGTTTATTCTTTCTAGAGGAATTTGAACCTGTCCAGTATGGCTGAGTCGATGCTATTGTGTAGATGTTTATACAAGGCTTTGGTGTATATTCCAGCAGGGTCTATATTATATATTCGAAGTTTCAAAACTTCAAACCTCATATGTTCGACAACATATGAGCGAAGTTTGAAACTTTGAAAATAATATAAAAAATAAAAAAAAAACTTACCTGAATGCTCTGAGCAGGGGGGCAAGCCCCCCTGCACCCCCACTTAAATATACCAACTCCGAGATCGCACTTCAGTGCAGAAAAGGGAAATTTTCCCATTCTGCTCCATATGGAGCCGTTGCTTTTAACCTTTGAACTTTTCAAAGTTCGATCATATGGTGTCGACCATATGACATTCGAACTTTGAAAAGTTTGAATAATTAATAGGGACCCATTCCAGCATAGGTGTCCTTGTCAAAAGTAGGGGCAAGAGCTGTGAAGCTACTAATACTGTCTCTTTGAAGGATGTAGTTAGCTTTGGAAAAGTTTCTCAGCCTTGTTACATGTCACATGTCTTTTGAATGAGACTCTGAGGAACTGTGATGGGTTCAAGTTTTTTATTGCACATAAACACATCAGGATCTGTAACTGGTACATATACTTAAGCTAACTGACTGACTCATTACTTCACACATACTCGCATGTGCATCTCCATTCATGCCTGCATTCACTCTGACTGACTATACAAAATGTCACCGATCTTGCATGTGCTGAGTAACTTATATGTACGTGCTGTCTAGCTACAGTGGCTGACAGGTATAATACACACAATGATCTACATCCTCCCTCTTTGATTTGTTCGACATGCAATAGGAGAACAAGATATTTTACAAGCTAGCTATTACATCAACATTTAACAACAAATTAATTAAATTCCAATTTGCTGTGTATCTCGGAATGGGTGTAGAAATTCTACCCGATCTGGTCACATAAAAACTTTGACTGGGTCAACAACAGGGGCAGTCTCTGGGGATTCTTTTACAATTGGGACTACAGAAATTATATTGGAATTACTTGAAGAAAGTGTACTGTCTTCTGGAATTCAAACAAGTGTAGAGTTACTCTGTGAAATTGAGTCTCTGGCACAGGCAATCTGCTGTGTCACTGGTTCACAGACTGGTAATATGTGTCATTGATTCCTCCCGAAATCCATTCCTTCAGATTGTACGATGTAAGATCTCAGTTCTTCACAAATATTTTTGATAATTCTCACTTGGTCATATCCTTTTAATGTTTGCATTCTCACAATCTCTCCTTGTCTTTGTGGTCTGATGGGTTTACTTCTGTAACTGGAGTTTTTGCAAAAGGTGGGTCTTGACCATTCTGTCCTCTGCTTTTGGTATCAATACTTGTTTACTGATCGGAAGACTTATTCTAGTCTATCTGGACATCAATCTCTGAGCAGGTGAACTAAGCAAATTATCTCAAGGAGTGTTTCTGAGATTAAGTAGGTTAATCAAAACATCAGTACCATCTCTCCTGGATTTCTCCATTAAGTACTTTGTACTTTGAACTGCACGGTCAGCTAATCCATTGAACTGTGAATACTCAGGACTACTGTTAACATGGACAAAGTCCCAAGTCTCAGCAAAATATTTGAACTGTTGAAACTGTGCACCATTTGTACAGACTGCCATGAACAGAAAAATGTCTCTTCAGTTTCATAATGATAGTGCTGGATGTTAAATTAGGAAGAAGGTCAATTTCAAACCAGTTTGAATAAGAGTCTACTAATGCTAAGTAATGTTGACCATTCCATTTGAAAATATCAGTAGCAACCATTGACCATGGTAATACAGGCATCTGGTTTAGCTGAAGTGGTTCTTTTTGTTGGTGCAACTTTGTATTATTGCAAATGGAACATGCTAGAGTTTCCTTCTCTATATCTTTTGAAATAGAAGGCCAAAGTACTATGCCTCTTGCCCTTCTTTTGGTTGAATCAGTACCCAGGTGACCATGATGCAAAACATTGATATATTCCTGTTGTAATGCTGAAGAAATTACTACTTTAAGACCTTTCATGGTGATTCCATCTTCCATCATAAGCTCATCTCTGTAGAGAAAGTACTTCTGTATGTGAAGTGGTAACCTAGTTTGTTGTTCTGGCCATCTTTGACTGATAACATGTTTCAGCTTCTGGAGAATTGGGTCTGAAGCTGTATGATTTCTAAGTTCATCAAGACGTGATGAGGAAAAAAATTTCCATGACTTCAAAGTCTGCTTTCTCATTGTAATGCTGTTCTGTTGTTTGTCTGGATGCTCTTGACAAAACATCAGCAAGGTATAGAAAGTTGCCTTTTGTATAGCCAATATTGAAATTGTACTTTTGCAAGTTTAACATAATGCGTTGCAAGCATGCTGGGGTATATGTATTGCCTTTTTCAGAATTGTCACTAGAGGTTGGTGATCAGTCTCTGAGTAGGTTTGCCATGCAGTCATTGAACTTCGAACATGTGAACACTACTACTGCCAAAAGCTCTTTTTGAATTTGTGCAAACTGCATTTCAGTTTGGGTTAAAGTTCTGGATGCATAGGCTACTGGTATGCCTTCATGAAGACATGCTGCACCAAGACCACACTTTGAAGCATCACACGAAAGAGCTTCAGGTTTGTGAACATCATAACTGAAAAAACAGTGGCATTTGGCATGAGAGTGGCTACTCTTTCTACTGTGTGCATCGGATGATGAAGATGTTTAAGCACTTTGTTTAAATCTCTCTGATTAATACATATTCGAATATCATCTGAGCTCTTCTTATGAGTTATGGCCATGGAGGATACCCATTCATTTGTTTCTTTTACTGGAGTAAGGACACCTAAATTCAACATTTTGTCAAGCTCTGCTTTTACTTTGCTCTGCATTGCTACCAGAATCTTCCTTGCTGGTTTGACAGTGGGGCTTACTTCATGGTTTAATTTCATGGAATATGTGACTGGAAGTTTCCCAAGCTCATCTGTGAAAATATCAGCATAATCACTAAAAATATTCTGTGTAAAACTATCATGGTTGTTTAGACGTATATGGTGGACCTCTTTATTAAATGAAATCAGTCCCATTCTCAAACGGTTTTTGAGGCCTAACAATGACTGCATGTGTCTTTTGACTATGTAAAACTGCAAGTCATAGCTATTCCCAGCAGAATGGCATGTACAAATTACGGAGCCATCAGTCTGAATCTCTTTACCACCATAAACAACTAGTTTTACACACTTTACTGAATTATGTTTTCACCAGCTTTTACTCTGGCAAACATTTGTGCTGAAATAACATTGCACTTGGATCCAGTGTCTACTTTAAGCTCTACAGGTTTCCCATTAATCCAAACAGTATAAAATATTTCACTCTCTGCTGCCAACTGATAACCTACTGTGTTAACTGTTTCATTAATCATAGAGACACCATCAACATAGAAAGTTTGTTCACAGCTCTCTATCTGATCTACTTGCTTCTTCACTTTCTCCCTTTTAATAAAAATATGTGCCACTTTAGACTTGCAAAGCCTTTTGAAATGATTCCGTGAATTCAGTGCCTGAGGAAAGGTTAATGAATGAATCAAGGCAGTTAGCCACTAGGATATATAAGAAGGATACTAGAAGGAATAGCTGTCTACAATGCCACAGTATGCATCCAGGATATCTGTATAAGAATATTCTAAAGGGACAGTTTTGCAGATTATCAAGATTGACACCCGATGATACTATTTTTTTAAACACCATCACAAACCATACTGACCCACTCCCAGTTGAAAACATTATAAATCCATCCTCAACCCCTTTTCCCATT
Source organism: Protopterus annectens (assembly GCF_019279795.1). Classification (NCBI taxonomy): domain Eukaryota; kingdom Metazoa; phylum Chordata; order Ceratodontiformes; family Protopteridae; genus Protopterus; species Protopterus annectens. The sequence goes on from NC_056746.1 coordinate 1,121,352,479, forward strand.
TTGCACATGTGGTCAGGGTGTCACTTCAGCAGTGACAATCATCTTGAGCCAAGGTTTACACCACTGGGAGGCTAGCCCTACTGCAGTAGTTCATTCTTACCAATCACTCGCGTGCACACTATCACTTATGGCCAATTTAGAGTGTCTAGTCCACATACAGCATGTCTTTGGAATGTGGGGGTAAACTGGATCATCTATAGGAAACCTACGTGACTGCAGGAAGGACATTCAGACTCCACACAGAAAGCACCCCAGCTGAGAATTGAACCAGAGAACCTCTTGCTGTGAGGTGACAATGCTAACCCCTGCACCACTGTGGCCAGCTGCGAAGATTATACATCTCTTATAATCTACCCAGTCATTTTCAGTCAAACATTACATAGCTCATTTAAGTCCTGCCTTCTTTTAAACCTCATTCCTCTCCTGTATGTATTGTTCCAACAATTCCCATTTTTCCTATGTAGTTTGCTCCTACCCTTTTCTAAAGATCTCAGTTCCAGTTATTTTATCTCTGTTACTATATTCACTAGTTCTAATATAGTTGGTTTAGATTTTGATTTCCATTTTATAGTAATTGCTCTTCCAGTCACTATAATTAGAGGCAACATGGTCTTAACCATGTCTAGGCAATTCCGATTCTGTATCATAACTCAGAAAAATCATCTCCCTCATCACAGCAATCTGCCCATCCAGCATCTCTGACAGTGCATCCCGCAGGGAATCCTTAAAGTCCACCAACCCACCACACCCAGAAAATATGCTCCCAAGGATGATACTGTTTTTGATTTGGAAGTGAAGGTGATGTCTGATAATTTCTTGGGACGTGGTGATGGCAAGAATGAGAGATGTAAAGCAGTGGATGAGGTTAAACAACATCAAAATGAAACTATGTGTCCTTACCTTAATTCTATTGAATTGGTAAGGAGTAATGCCATTGCTGTAGGTGACAGTAGTCTTCCTTATATTATGGTATGTACTAATAATAGTAAATGCGTTATTAATATTCTAAAGGATAACTGACCAATGTTATTAATGTCACCTGATATTACTAAAATTATAGGTCCCTCTTCCAGGATAGTGTTCAAATAATGCAGAATGTGAGGGGTGTGAATTGGGTTATTTCAAAAGGGACTGTTCCTTGCATGAACTGTAATTATTGTCAGTGTATAGATTCCATGACTTGTTTTAAACATCCTAGAACTAAATGTAGGTATAAATGTTCTCATCATGCTGATTGTAATAGCATGAGTTTAGTGGATATGGCAAAATGTACTGGTTGCATGTCATTTTATATTGGGAAAACTAACAGGAAACAGCGTAACAGGATAGCTCAGCATATGTATGATATTAAAAAGCTGAATACTATAAATATTTTGGCTAAGCATATTTTAATCAATGATGCATTTTGCATGTTTAAGTTTTTTGTCTTACAATTGTTTTTTAATGGTATCAGGAGAGGTGATATTGTAAATAAAACAGAAGTGCTTGAGTATGAATGGATTAGTAGACTTAATGCTCTAAGTACACCCGGAATTGAGGAGTCCTGTGCCATTAAACCCATTCTACATCAAAGGAATTTACATCACTGACCATGTGATTTTTAGATTAATTATTTGATTGTTTTATATAAGGACTGCATCCTAGAGTTTTTGAAATACTTGAAAAAGTGTTTGTACGTGGAAGCTTGTATTTATTATTTCTATTAAATTTTATTATTGTCATGAACTATTCTGTTTTTGTTGGTCTTGCTTTGTTTTACAACCTAATGATGTTGATATTCTACCAGGGATACTTGTTTTTTCAGTTTGTTCTGTGTTAAGACACAGTTGTCTCTATGCATCTATCAATATGATTGTTCAGGGTGTTTGTAAACAATTCTAATAATTCTACGTAGGCAGCAGTGCTCCCAGGGTTTGGGGGGGGGGGGGGCTTGAAATTTTGTCAGGGTATCAATTACTATTTGGAAGTTTGTCTTAGTATAGTTACTAATGTTCCAGATTTAGCAGGAGTCCCAGGCTTTACTTTTATTTCAAAAGAGACAGTTTTGTGGTCTGACTTTACCAGAGATTACATTACACTAACTGTGATGTACATTACACTAACTGTGATGTGCAACATTTTGCTATTAGTGAATAAGAGATCCAATATGTTCATGCCCTAATGGGCATATGGACTATCTGGTCCATAGTGTTTGTGTTGACTATGTCCAGGAATCTCTGGGCCTGCATGTTTTGGGATCATGTATGATTCCCATTTTATTGTGGTGTAGTTAAAGTCACCCATGAATGTTGTATTGCATTGAATGGTGACTGTCTCCAGAAAGCTTAAGTATGTACTATGTGTTTCCTGAGTCATAAAGGAGGACCTATAGCTTGCAAGGATATGTTATGGGACTTTGGCTATGGTAATTTGGACGTGGAGAAACTCAAGCATGTCATCCTATTTGACCAACCTTCAGGTATGTTTCTTTTTGATGTCTGTGCAGTAGCCAGTCTAAATGCGTGAAAGGCATTGTTGTGCTGCAGTACAGGGATGCCCACTGTGGCTTTAAACCACATCTCGGTAATTACAGAAACATATGAATTCTCCACTGTGAGGAGAGTTTGGAGATGGTAAGAGCCTCTTATTTTGACTTCTGGCATTAAGCAGTAACACTTTTAGGTTTTCTAGAGTTGTTTTTGCTTTGTCAGTTTGGCATTGCCTAAATAAGGCCCAGTTGGGAGGATAGTATTTTAGCCAGTATTTGAAAGCCTAGAGGGAACAGGTGCAGATCATCCCTGGCAAAGCAGTATGGCAGTTGACTATATCCTCCCATGCTGACAAATCTAATCTTATACCCCTTTGGAGTCACACCAAAAACTAAGCCAATTAGTAAAATCAGTCATCTTCTATTCTTATTGTGGCATCATCCTTGGAGAAGGTAGGATGCTGCTCAATGCTAGGCTCATACTGTCCTGGGACACGCAGTCTGAGAGCTTCATCATGTCTCTTCATATAGTCCAGAAAAGTACATCTTAAGCCATTCACACCCACATGGACTATGACTGCATCATACTGGTGCTTGCAATTCAATGACCAGAGTGTGTACATGATCTGAAGGATCCTGACCCCCCGACAGACAGCTGATTGTGACTTTCTCCTTACTCAGCCTGGGGAGTGGAATATCTGTGTCTCTTACATTGGAGACTCCTGTCACCAAAATGGTAGGATGTGTGATTGCTTGCCTTATGGGCTTAGATGTTGAAGCTGTGCGAGATATGGCTTCTATATGTTGTGGTGTGTGTTGCTTTAGTAGAGTGCTTTTGGGACTGCTGAGGATATTTCTTGTAGGTGCAATGTCTGGGTGCTCTTTGGGGTTTAGGAACATTACATTTAAGAACCTAAGCATATGTGGTTCTATATGTCTGACTCATTATGTGTGTGTGGTGGGTGTAGTGTTGGCTTTACTGACACTTGATTGGTATTATGAGTGCTTGTATGTGAAAGCTTTACCAGCAGTGACATTGTGTAACTACATCCCTCACATAACTTACCAGCTTGTTTAAGAATTAGTTGGTATCATGAGGCAATTGCTACATTGCCTTAGGATGCCCATATCCACCAAATGTCTGTGGAGTTAGCAGGAGAGTTCATGTCCATGTGTACAAGTCCTTTTTACTTGATCAGAGAATTGCTGAAAGAGTATAGAGTGTAAACAAGAGTATCTAATGCAAAAGTCAAGATGTAATGCTTGTTACTGTGCAGACTAGTTTGTCTTGTGCAATGGACGACTGGGGAAATGTCAAGGGTAGATTTAGAGAAAATGTCAATTCTAGGTGTCACCATCTATAAAAGACACTGGGTGATGAACAGCATCTCTCAAACTGGCCAACTTTATATAGGCACAGAAAACTGACTAAATATACAAAATAGCCTTGTGGCCAAGCAGAGGGTCACACTCAAACTCATTTCTCTGTTAGTCCCAGCTCAGAACAGACCAGGCTACCAGCCACCCACCCCCACTGCCAGTGGAGCATAGTTTTGAGTCTCCTTAATGAAACTCACAAAGACAAAGCCCAAAGGTGATAAACTAAGCTAGAAACAACTGACTACTCAGGGAAATATTCTAATACAAATTAGTCAGCTGTGCAGGAGCCAGCAATAAGGTCAGCGAAATGCAAAGGCAATTTATAATGATAAAGTGCAAGAAAATATAAGAAATCATATGAAAATATAGAAGCAGCACAGTAAAGTAAGTGCAGAAATGATCAGAAGTGCTTATCTTGTGCTTGCATTGCACTGATTGTAACTGAAAACTCATATTCAAAAGTTTCTTTCAGCCTTGGGGGAGGTACCCATTCAGTTGTCTATGATTATCTTGAAGGTGGCAAAGTTGATACCCTGCTTGATGTGTAGTGGACGTTTTGTTGCAAAGGTGAGGAGGTACATTGGGATATGAATTTAATACCAATGTGTCTTATTTGTCTGTTGATGGTTAAGTTCCTTTAACCAGGTATTTGAAGTACTGTTTGCTCTGTGAGGGAATAGGTGATCAAAGCGGGTTGGATCTTTCATGGCTTGAAAGGACAGACACATATCTTCTGGGAGTACTCTATAAAAAAGTGAGTGCAGAGAGAGAGCTGCTGTTCTGTCCTGATAACTAAGATTTTTTGAGACCACTGACCTTATTAGTTCTGAATTCATGTGGTCTCGCAAGTTGAGTGATGATGACAAAAGGTGCATTAAATTCAATAATGGGTCTGATGAGATATGAGTAAAGGGGAACTAAGATTTCTTTGGGTCTAGAGAAGATGCCTTTGGAAATTAGATGAGCCAAATAGAAGAGACATTATGGTCAAGTAATAAGGAATTAACAAGAGTGTTTGATTGGGGATTGTGTCACTTGTGTCACTTGCATGGTATGTGAAAATGATATTTACCAAAATGAACTATACTATATTTTTTCACATTTAATTTGAGACCATTGTCACTACACAGATTGTTAACATGGTCTAACCCATGTTGGAGCAGTTGTGAGTCAGTGGAAGATTGAATAATAACACCCAATTTTCAGTCTTTTACAAACATAGGTAATCATTGGCCAAGAATACAGGCCTGAAGGTATGAGAACTAGATGCCAAATAGGAGACAGTCCAATATGGAGTCCTGTGGTACACCACTGGTAACTTTTATGCTTTCAGAAGTGGCACCTCGGAGTCTAATCACATGGGTTCTGTCAGACATCCAGTTAGCTATCCACTGCACAATATAAGGTTTTGCATTCAGATTTACAAGTCTGTCTACAATGCCTTGGCCAGGTCTAGATAAGCTGTATGTGGTACATAACTGTTGTCCACAGCTTTGTTTACTTTTTCAAATAAATTAATGAAGATAAAGAAGCAGGGCCTTCCTTTGACAAAGTTGAATTGATGAGGGTCCAGCATTAAGAGGGTTTCAATGTCACGATTAATGAGATGTATGATAATACATTCCATAGATTCACATGTAAAGCTAGTGAGACTAATGGGGCTATAGTTACCTGGGTTTGTGGTTGGCCACCCTTGTGTTATGACATCACAATGGCTGTTTTCTGAATTTCAGGACTATAAGCACTGGAGAGGCTTAGAGGAAAATGTTAAGTAGGGGGTCAGAAAGGCACAGATAATCAGGCAACCAGGTATGTTATCAGGATTCATGGGTGAGGTCTTCTTGGCTTTTGATAGGATGGAGAGAACTTGTTCCATAGTAATTAAAGGGGGTTGGCTGGGATTGTGGAATTTGTAGAAGAGCTATGACTAGTTGGTGGAATAAAGTTTACACTAAATTTATCAGCTAAAATGTTAGATGTTTTCTTTGGGTCAGAGTGCGGATTATTATTTGGATTAGCTTTGCACATTGATGGGTGTTAAGTTCTTAACTTCCTGACATAGTTAACAAAAGACTTTTAGTTAATTTTGGTTTTAATGGTGATTTTAAGTTCACAGTCAGCTTTAAGCTTCGTAATGGTTCCCTTAGGATCTTTACTGGTTTACTTAAATGTACTTTTAAGCTAAGTAGAATGAAACATCTTTTCTTTCACTTGCAATGAAATTTATTTATATAGGTATTTCACCATGAGGGTTATATTTCTCATTATATTTGGTGAGGATAGAGACTGCCTTATCAATACAGTTGTTTAAGTGGGAGCAAAAGTCAGAGGCAAAGACCATGGCTTTGGCAGTAGGATTCAGTGGAGGATGGTAACAGTGAAATTTATTTAGGTCATCAAGTAACTGAAGAAGGTTTGGTTTGGAGAATTCCCAAACACAGAGGTATTTACCAAGGAGGCGCAAGTAGTTTTAAAGGAAAAAATCAGAGGGACAAATTTAACAAGGCAGGATGAAACATATGGAAATGTGAGGGTAGTGGCCAAGAATTGTGGGGCCACTAGTAGGAGGGTTAACTATTTGCACAAGAGCATTAGCATTTAAGTATGTATTGGGCATACTAACCACTGGCAGTGTAGGTCTGCCAGTTTATTGATGGACAGCTGAAGTCCCCCAGTAGAAAGATGTTAGATTAAATGGTGATTACAGCTAAGGTATTAAGAGAGCTATCATGTTCTTAAGGGGTGTTCTATAGCTAGCTAGCTATGAAGTGGTAATTAACTATGGAGAGGTAATTAATTATGGAGTGGTAATTGCCTTTTTTTTTACAGAGTTCAGTATTCACTGTTTTTGTCCCCTCCACCCTTGTTATTACTCCACTGAGTGCAGAAGCTGTCCTGGGACCACCTGAAATTTGTTTCCCATTCTCTGTTTGGCTATCTCCATCCATTTTGAGATAATTACTGTACCAACAGATCCAGTTTTTGGGACAGTCTCCATCTTCTTCATATCTGAGCTATGATTCTACAATATTTTTTAAATATGTTAATAGAAAATGTTTTGGTTTGAGCTTTTATCTGCTTTAACTTAATTTCTGAATCTGATTTTGACAGACAGCATTTATATTTGCCACATTAACATGTTCATCCATTGCCACCATAAAAGACATACCTGCAAAAGATAACTGGTCCTACTTGTGGAAAAACATTGACAAGATAAGTAAAGATTTTGCCGTCTGATTCTCATAAAAATTACTTTAAAAAATAAATTGCAGAGCATGTTGACTTGCTGTCAGAACTTTGGTAACATGTCCCTCTTCCTGCACATTGTGATGGATTAAGCCATATTTCACCTGTCTCAGTGCCCTGTTGTGCTATAAATATTGCTGTTTGTCAAAGCATTTTTACACAATTACATGTCCATAACCTGGGGTGTAATTATATACAATGAATTAATATTGATTGTAATAAGAAATTCATCAGAAGAAATAATTTAATGTGTATTGAACATAAACAACTAGTGTTTCCATTTTCATTTACTGTAAAAACAGTTTATAGGTAAATGATAATATTCATGTCATAGACATCTGAATTCTGCACAGCTTGTCTACTCACTGTACTGTGCTTTTTTAGTTAAGAAAGGGTCTACTGCAGATACTTGAAAACCACTGTGTCAAAGCCAGGGGCTCTAGTGTCTTGTAGATCGTATGGGCTGCTGCACACGCATGAAGTCAAATATGAGTTTGGGCAAGCAGCTCATGCACTTTACCCAAACTCATTATTCAGATTCAAATGAGTTAAATGTGGCAGCTGTGAGGAGGAAGTTGGAGCGGGGGTGGGAGTGTAGAGTGGGGCAGCAAACAGGAAGGGAATTTAGGTTTGGGGAGAGACGTAGGTAGAGGAGTTTTAGGGTTAGAGAGCGAGAGCAGGGCTTTAGGGTTAAGGAGCAGAAAGGGAGTTTTAGGATAATTTGCAATGAATGTTAACAATGTAAGCCAATGTGTTAATGTAATGCTTTTCTTATATACTGAATAATTTTGTAAATATGTTACCTCTCTCATTATCCTTTTTTCTTGTACACTGAATGTTACACATGAAAGCCGATGGCTTCCTGACTCTGAATTATGTCTATTAATGTAAACTCTCATTCACTATTAGTATTAATGTAACTTTTTGTGGAACTTTTCTCCCCGGGCATCCACTGAAAATGGGTCGCTATGACCCAGTGGACTTGGTCAACAAATGCAATTAAATAAATAAATAAATAAATACGGGAAAGGGAGAAGAGTTTTAGGGTAAAGGAGTGAGGACTCAGGTTAGGAAATGGGTGGAGTTTTAGGGTTAGAGTTAGGGTTTTGGTATGGCTGATTTGAAGGGCTAAGTAGTTATGGGAGATCGGGCTCATAGGAGCTGGAGCACTAGTTTTTTCTTGCAAGTGACAGTGAGCAAGTGTGTCATGAGCAACTAACATGCACACATTTGAAGTAGACTCATGTAAAAAATAGATCTGATGTTGTCATTTTCATTCGTTCCTCAACTGATAGGTTCAGCTCCAAGACCCAGATCCAACTTGTCTGCCCCACCAACCTAATGTACCTCGGATCTTATTTGCTGCCATTGGATACACAAGTGGATTGCATACTCTTGAGTGTTGTACTGAATTTTCTAGTTTAATTTGTTGTCATATGTGAGTCTTGATACTTTAACTATTTGCTTCCTTCCTCCCATTATAACCTTTCTGTTTTAGGTAAATATTTTTCCAGCTACCTTTCTACTCCTTGAGTGTTCTGTACGATCACTGGTAGTTTTTTCCCTTGGCCCAGTTTTTTATTTTCCTCCCGCTTCTATTTAAAAAATAATATATATATATATATATATATATATATATATATATATATATATATATATATATATATATATATATATATATGTATATATATATATATATATATATATATATATGCATTCATACTTATTATAGTAACTTGTTGTAATTAATTTCTGTGTATTAGGTAATGGTTGCTCTTTTGTGGTACTTAGTTTTAAAACCTTTTCTGCGTCCTATATGTTGGAAAAACCTTCAGGTTTTAAAAAGTGTATTTCCTATGGCCATAAGATCCCAAATTCTGATGCCCACATGAAATGTATTTATTGTCCGGGCTTGGCACATTTGGATATCGATTATAATATCTGTACTGGCCCTTACTTATTGCAAAAATAAGTTCATTTTAAGAGGTCTTTAACCTTCAAAATTGTCCTCAGTGAATGGGGCTCAAACCTCTAAGAAGCCTGACAAACCAAAATTCAATCCTCTTTCTAAGGACAGGAAGACTCGAAAAAAGAACTCCTGACCATCCTTCATGTTCTGCTTCAGCTCCTTCCACAGAGCCACCTGTCGAGGTCTTAAAGTCAGATCTGTCTTCACCAGATCCAACTTCTTGGATTGCAAGATCTTCTTGTATCTGTACATTTCCATTGCCATCGGAACCTATTTCATCTAGGCTTCATTCTCCATCACTTGAGGAGTCACCCAGAAGGCAATCTAGACACCCTTCCACTACCTCTTTTCAGTCCTCCAGAATCCTCTCCAAAGCAGATGTAGACAGAATGATGAGGATGTTCCTCAGAACACAGATACAGATGGGAGTCCTCCTACCTCCTCTGGACCTGAGAGCTGACCATGAACCACTTCCCCTTTGATTTCTCCTTCTCCGATCTCTCCTTCCATTTCAGAGCTGTCAGATCTGAGATCCTTGTTTTTTTTTCTTCTGATCTGAAGATACATTTTTTTTTTAATCCATTGATTTCTCTGAGGCAACTGGCACTGAACTTCTCAAAGCCAGAAGACTCTCTGACCTGAAACATTTGTACCAGGTCCGGGGCTTTGGAGACAACTCCAAAGTTTTTGGAGCAGTCTCTTCCCCTCGGAGTCTCGACTCAAGGTAGCTTGGGTCCAACTCCCTCCTAGGGTGGATTATTGATGGGGCTGCAGGGGCTGACAATCCATGAGGGTTTAGTTTTTGATCTGTTGACTCCTGTGTCTCCTAGGCGCTCTGCATTTGAGGTGGTGGACAGGGTCTTCTCCAAGCCTAGAGAACAGAAATCCCTTCCCTCATCAGTTTAGATGACTTTGTCTCATTCTGTTCTGTGTCCTGAGCCTTGTTCATATCTTCCACTGGGAAAGCCAACCAAAGCAAGTCTTCAACTAGCCCATCAGGGAATTATCTTTTCAGATACTTTCCCAGAACAACCCTCCGAAAGTAAGTCCCTTGCAAGAGAATGTGCAAGAGGAATTTCTGACTGAGGACACTGATTTTAATGAGGGGGATGAGTCCTCTCAGATCACCATCTCATGATGTCTCCTTTGGAGACATCCTGGAGATCCTAAAATAAAGAGGTGATTGGTCTTCCGATACTCCATTCCCAGAGGAATCAGTATTTCTGGAGGCTTTGGGGTTTAGCCCATCTTTCTACTGAGTGACTGCCCCGGCTGAAGAGCTTATAGACCTGGTCTCTCAGTGGGCATGGAAGGAGCTGGACATGGTTGAGACATTTCCTAAGAGACCAGATAAGATTCTTACCCCTAATAATATGCATTGGAGTAAGAGAGTTCCTGTTGATACCATGGTTGTTGCCGCAGCTACAAGAAAGGAACTAGCAGGGCAGAGTTCCTCACTTCATCCCCCCATCAGGGAGTCTAGGGTGTTGGACAGATTTGGAAAGTGTGTTTAGGCTTCAGAGACCTTTGCACTTAGGTCACTGAATTATTTGGCACATCTTACAAGACTGCAAAGGAATCTGATCAAGGAGCTTACCAAGTCTCTTTTCGGGTCCATGTTTTCTGACAATGGGAACAGAATTTCCTCTGAGCTTGTCACCCTCCAATCTATCTCAAATTTGTCCATGAGGTTCATGACCCATGCTACAGAAGGTACCTCATATGTAGCAGGTTTGGGCATAGCCAATAGGAGACGTGCCTGGATGTGCTTATGTGACTTTGCAGAACCATTTGTCTTCTTTCATCAATGGGCCCTTTGATGAATCGTCTCTTTTTGGCACCAAGGTTAAAGACACACTCCAGGTGTGAACAGGAATGAGAGACCCTGTCTGCTGTGGGTGTACATTTTTCTACCCCTCAGAGGCCCTTTTCTATGAACCAATAAAGTGGTAGAAAGATGTGGTTTAGAAAGTCCCAGGGTCCTTTCCAGGGTTCATGTTGAGACAGTTCCCCAGGGGCAGAGGGGGGAACTCAAATAGAAGATGCCACCCTCATGGCAGTGGGAGTCTGCAGAACTAGGGATCTAGAGATTCTTTCTCAGATGGGACTCTTTTCAGAAGCATTGATAGGGCCTAACTGTCCATCTCTGGAAGCAGTTGGGGGTTGTCTGTCCCTGCAAAAGAGAGCCTCGCTAACTATTACAAAAGATTAATGGTTGAGGAGGATTATATCAAGAGGTTGTGTCATACCATTTTCCCAACCCCCTCCAACAGTTCAGAAGAGAATTCCAGACATTCCACCCAGTCAGGTCAGAGGGAAGCAGCATCCCTAGAGAGAAAAAGGTTGTTAGACAAAAGAGTTATCCAGGAAGTCCATCCAGATTAGAGAGGGTCTGAAACTTACTCAAGATTCTTCTTGGTGCCAAAAAAGACAAGGGACTTGAGACCAATTTTTGGATCTAAGCAAATTAAATCAGTTCATGCAGTATACAAATGTTTGGATGGTCACAGTTCTGTCCATTCTGCCTCTTCTGCAGAAATATAATTGAATATGCTCGATAGATCTTCAGGGTGTTCACATCAAATGGGATTTTGACATCAAAATAAGCAGGTGCTGCAGGAGGTACCTATGCTTCTGGTTGTGAGCTAGTCATTACCTGTTCAGAGCACTGCACTTTGGTCTCACCACAGCCCCCGGGGTGTTCACCAAATGCATGGCAGTTGAAGCGGCTCACTTGAGACTGCTGGGATTCTGAGTGTTTACATATCTAGATGACTGGCTCCTCAGAGCTTCAACCAGCATCATCTGATACAAGCAAGGGACTAACTCCAACTGTGTTCCCATCTCAGAATATCAGTCAATTACAACAAATCTCAACTCACACCAACGCTGAGTCTGGAGTTCATAAGTGCTCTTATGGGTACAGTCAATCAGATAACTTCTTTTCCTTCAACTTGAATAAACATGCTACATTTCCAAGTCAAGAAAGTGATGCAAAATTCAGCCCTACCAGCCTGATTGATACTTCAGGTGGGGTTCATGGCAGCAGCTATTACTCTTGTCCCGCTGGCCAGGTTTCATATGAGAATTCTTCAGTGGACTCTTTCAACTTAGTAGTCCATTCTGCATCATCTGTTATCCATGCTAATTAATATAACTCAAGCGTGCAGAAAATACCTTTTATGGTGGAGTCATTCAAACCAGCTCTGCGTTGGCCATCTCTTTGTTCTTCCCATCCCCAAGGCCAAACCAGCTCTGCGTTGGCCATCTCTTTGTTCTTCCCATCCCCAAGGCCAGAGTAACAATGTATGCCTCCCAGCTCGAGTGGGGAGGGGGACTACTTGGGAAGGACAGTCCAAGGTACATGGTTTAGAGGTCCAGGGACATATCAGTTTCCTGGAGATGAGAGCAGTCTTCCTAGCTTTGCAGGCCTTTCACGACATTTTCCCTTCTAGGATAATTGCGATACAGATGGACATCATGTCAGTAGTCTGGTATATCAACAAACAAGGAAGAACCATATCTTATCCTCTTTGTCGAGAAACTGTGACAGTATGGTAATGGGCAATCTCTTGTAATTGCTTTCTAATAGCAATGCACATCCCAGGGAAGTCCAACATGATTGCCAACAAACTAATCATGTCCATTTTGATGCCTCACAAGTGGTCCCTCAATCTTAATGTGGCAGAGAGAATTTTCCATCAATGAGGCCAGCCATGCTGTGATCTTTTTGCTTCTCCCCTCAACAACAAATATAGCAAGTTCTTTGCACTGATCCCTCCACCAGGAGAGTCACAGAGAGATGCTTTAATTCATGATTGACCCTCCAGTCCTGCCACTAATTCTGAAATTTCTTCAGAAAGCAGTCTGGTTGAAGGGTATAGTCATCCTCATTGCACCTTTTTGGCCTTATCAGATTTGGTTCCTGTTCCTTTGGCCTCATCTTCTACATCCACCATGGATTCTGTATCCAACTCCAGACCTTCTATCTCACCCGATAGACATAACCCACTCATATATATCGGGCCTCAAGTTGACTGCATGGTTTCTCCAGTTCCACTGAATGCTAGACAGGTGTCCTCCCCCATCCATCACATTTTGTTATCTTCCCATAAGGCTTCCACTAGAAAGAATTGCAAGAGTAAATGGAAAATATTTTCTTTTGTGCCCTCAGCAAAAACTTGGATCCCTTTTTAGTGCCTACCCCAACTATTCTTGACTTATTGGCTTCAGTCTTCAATGAAGGGGCTAGTTTCTCCACAATTAATTGGCTGCCATTTCTAGCTTTCATCAGGGTGTGAATAGCTCCACCTTAGCTTCTTATAAACTTTTCCAGGCTTTCCTCAAGGGAGCTTTTCTACTCATACCCCCAGTGAAAGACCCTACCCCCCATCTTGGGATTTAAATATAATGGTTCAGGCCTTAACTCAATCTCCTTTGCGCTTTTGCCTCAAATTTATGTCCAGGAATATCATTTTACTAGTGGCTATTACATCGGCTAGAAGAGTATCTGAACTCCAGTCTTTGTCTTCAAAACCTCTTTAGCTAATTTTTTCAGAAGGGCAGAGTGTCATTGTGAACTAACCCATCCATTTTGCTTAAGTCGGTTTGTGAGTCAAATATTAAATAGGTCATTAATCTCTCAGATTTATTTCCAATTTTCTCAAACAAAGGAGAGTATATGTTACATCTATTGAATGTGCATAGACAACTTTGTTACATTCATCGAACCAAAGACTTGAGGAAATCCTGTCAACTATTTGATTCCTTTTCTCCTACCAGATTGGGCAATCCAGTATAAAGTTACATTGGCCAAATGGTTAACTGATTGTATTACCTTTGTCTATGCAAAATTAGAAAATTGGGTTTATCTTTACCAAAACCTCCAAGGGCCCATTCCACTAGGTCTATGGTGGTTTCTTCAGCTTTTTGATTTAGAGGATCCTTGGATGATATTTGTGTGGCTGCAACATGGCCTAATCCTCATACCTTTATTGCTCATTACAAATTGGATCTGGTCTCTAGGAACAGCGCAGATTTTAGCTCAGTAGTGCTCCAGAATATCCTTCCTTAAGGTCCTGTCAGGGTTTTTGGCATCTGGGGACTCTGTCCCATCAGTTGAGGAATGAATTAAAATGACAACATCAGATTAAAAAGTTATGTACTCACTGTAATATTCCATCTTTGTTGTCCATTTTCTTTATTCCTCAACTTCCTACCCTCCTACCCTCTGTTTTTATTTACTTCTGGAAATAATCTAAGATGTTATAGGAACTTCTGTTACTTATTTGAGCTCTAGCTTCCCTTTTTTCTATTCAGACACTTTTCTCTTGTATCTGGGGGAAGCAAACTCGATGTGTGGTACGTTAGTTTGGTGGGGCATTATAAGTAAAGAGAGGAGTTCAAGAGTTCTAGGATTCTACGCTCTGGAAAAAGCACCCAAGTCAGATCAAAGTCTTGGATCTGAACCCATCAGTTGAGGAAGAATGAAACTGGACAACACAGATGAAATGTTAAGCAATGTCTTTCGGCTTTTCCTGGTTAGGGTCGCCACAGTGGATCACTGGTCTGCAGATTGACTGGCAGTGGTGGTTTTATGGTGTTGAGTTGCCGTTCCAGCCCCCAACCTTCACAGAAGGCACAGACACACACACACCTACCTGCATGTCTTTAAAACTCACTTGTCTGTAGGGAGGACATGCAGACTCCGCACAGAAGGCGCTTCAGCTGAGAATCGAACTGAAGAACCTCTTGCTGTGAGGCGACAACACTAACTGCTGCACCACCATGGCCGTTAAGGTGAGTACATAACTTTTTATTTTTGCATTTCATTTGTTTGTTAAAATAATAATATATATATATATATATATATATATATATATATATATATATATATATATATATATAATATTGTTACAAAGCTTATGTGCATCTTTAATATAAAAAATATTTTTACTGAATAACATGATATTTAAATTACTGATATATTTATTTTAGTTTTTAAATTACTTTTACTTTGAGTAGGGTGCATGCTTCTGCAGTAATGTGAATATTAAAGAACTGTTGTAACTGAATCCATTTAATTTCTTGAATCTGATGATGTTGCTAGATTGTACTTTATTTAGTGATGGTGCAGGCACAATGTTTCAGATAATACTGGCAGAAGATAAGGTATCTGCTACTTTAGCTGGGATGTACTTTTATTATATGCATTTTTCTAGGGCCAAAGGTAGGATAAATTTGAATATGATGAGTTGCAATGCTGCAATATATTATCCAAGATGATGATGATGATATCAAAATGTTATTAAACAGTATATCTGATACTTTTAGTTTTTATTCCTTCTCCCCACTTATTTAGGTCCAACAGATAGGATAAGCATGGAGTATGTGGGGGGACAATGAATCTTCCATCAGTTTTTACTATTTGTAATATATGAG
Source organism: Protopterus annectens (assembly GCF_019279795.1). NCBI lineage: Eukaryota > Metazoa > Chordata > Ceratodontiformes > Protopteridae > Protopterus > Protopterus annectens. Next base: position 1,121,367,982 of record NC_056746.1, read on the forward strand.
GTTAAACATCATCTTACAAGTGTTGAAGCCACTGGTAAGATATATTCATTTAGTTCAAATCTAACAAAATTGAGTTACACCTGCTGTTTCTAACAAGCCTGACTGAGCCAAATGCCTGGGTGTTGTGTGGCTCAACATTGCATGCCAAGACTTCGAGTGACATTGACAGGGTCTGTGTACATAGCATATGGAGAATATGACTGTGCAGTGGCTGTAAATTCTCTGTACTACTATACTAATTTGTAGACTTTACTGTGGTGTTTTCTGTCATTTATATGGCACGTGAATTTACTCGACTATGCACAGAACTTCTTCGGTGGTCACACCTCCCTCCATGTGTAAGCAAAATGTCAGGTTTCTGTGAGTGAAGTTTGTTCAGTGAAGAGTAGCTGCGCTATGCTGACACAATTTACTGATGTCCCTAGTTGTGTTTTAATAAGGGATTCATTCATAATCTCCTTCTAAAATCTCTAGCTATGATTAGGCCATAGTGTAATAGCTTTGTGGCAGCTGTTACTGCACCATGATAATGATGTGAATCTCTTCACAACTAAACTGAATTTGGCTAAAATCCATTTTTTTGTTATGCAGGCAACAGTTTGTACATTGCACCTTACAGAAAGAACATGTAATGACATTTAACACTTTAAACCAGGGGATGTTAGGTGGCCAGGCATGTTAACTAGTTTCATTAAAGATGGACTTGTCTGTCCACTGCACTTTATTATTTTAGTCTAGCAGTTTGTAGATGTTGTAAACTGTTTTGTTTTCATTTTTTACATCTGTAAGCAGTGGGGAATTAGTTTAAATTTTGTGCTTTTAAAGCTATGAATTTGTACAGTTTCATTAGCCCCTGTTGAAGTTTAGCATTTGGTTCTTCGTCCCTTTTGTCTGTGATCCCTGTTTATCATATACCTTGGAGCCCCTAATGGCACCTGGGGCATAAGTGGTGATGTCACTGTAGCTCTGTGGGTTTTATCTAACACACACAGAGTCAGCACCAATCTAGTGCCACAAGACAGCTTCTTAGGCTTTATTTTTCAGTAGAGAAGCAAGTGAATGCGACACCGTGCCTTGTATCACATTAGGCTTTTCAGGTTGAAGCACTTGAGGTCTCTCCCTGGAGTGACACAATGATGGTAGAGACCCACCCACTGTCAGGGAAATTTACTTTTGGCCATATGACCATACCATGTCCAGCCTGCACTCTGAACTATGGCCTGCTTATTGACTCTGTATCGTAAGCAGCATAGTTAAACAAAACCTCTCAGCCAGACGGACTGACCTAAATAAGAATGACTTGTGATTTGCAGTTGTTTAAGAAGATGCTTTAACAGGCAGAGAAGAGAATTCTTTAAGTGGGTTGAAAAAGGTGCCCCCATAAAAAAATATAACTATAGCTGTTGTTCAGTATCAATGTTAGAGTTCATTTGTACACTGAAATATTGTAACGTATTGGAACTTTGGGTTAGGTGTCATATTTCATAGTAATGTTTCCTGTTTATTACATAGCATTCTTTAGTTACAGTGTTTCTGTTTGGCTTGGAATTTTACTAGGGAGGAGTTTGGAAGAAGGTATTCTTCAGTGTGCCATTAAATTTCTCTGTGTTTTTTTGTCTTTCATAGTATTGCGTCTGGATAGATGGCCTCAGTGCCCTTCTGGGGAAAGACATGAACAGTGATCTCACCAGGAGTGACCTGGACACACTTCTCAACATGGAGATGAAGCTTCGATTGCTTGACCTGGAAAACATACAGATTCCAGAGGCTCCTCCTCCCATTCCTAAGGAACCCAGCAGCTATGACTTTGTGTACCATTATGGTTGATGTTTTGACTCCTTGATCAAATTTCAAATGCACTCATCCTTTGTATGTGTAAGAAGAGATTGAGGGTTTCAGTATGGAAGTTATACCTCAGAGGCCCTCATATGCAGCTGCAGTTCTTGTAACATGTATCATTCATAATAATATCCCTGAGGCCCTGACTGGTGAAATCCCTTAAAAGTAACTCTGTTTCAAGAGATTGCAGTGTGGATTCTTCTAACAGACACATCAGACTCTTTGGAGTCAGGATGCCTTGCCTATCCTGAATGGCATTTTTACTGGAGATGTCTCTGGTTAGTAATCCAATGTTTACTTAGTAAAAGAAGCCAGGTTTGTTGGAAAATAATTTAGTGGTCAGTACTGTATTGTAACCACATCTGGGACAGAATAGTATTCCGAAGACACAAAGTTATAAGTAGTGCATTTATGGAAAACACCTGTTAGATAAGCAGGCACTAGTTTTTGTGACATGGCTTCCTTCTTTTGGTGGTAGAAAGAAGGGTACATCTCATGTTGATGCAGCACTGTGCATTAAAGCACTGGCACAGAGAATGATATTGCTTTTATTGGTTTGTTTTGTTTCAGGCTGATTCAAAATGGTATCCAGACTCTGCCTGCAGAATATGTATGGAGTGCTTTAAACAATGAACCTGTGTATGTATGTATGTATGTATGTATGTATGTATGTATGTAGTGTGTGATTATATTTATACGTGTGTTTTAGGGGGTGCAGAAACTGCAGATGCGTAGAGTGGGGTAGTGGAGCGCAGTTTAACAGTAAGCAGATTCTATATTTTTTTGCACAGTGGTACTATACAGTTGGGGAGCAGACCAAATGTCTCTGGCTTGTAACATTTAATAATAGTGTACCTCACTAAGAGTATTTTATTTTAAGAAATCTGAATATTTTTGGCAAGTTGCAACATCCACAGAAATCACAGCAGTCCCACAAAGGATGGTTGCTGAATGTAAGGGTTTGTGGTGCTGCAAGATGTCTGAGAATTACACTGCCTTCTGCTTACATTTTGAAACCTCCCAAAAGCTGCTTGGGTGGTATAGGAGTGTGAAATATTTGTGTCACACATTACCCACTTACTAGTATTTGGCAGGATTTCAATAGATGTTTACACATTAAGCCTCAAAGTTACTTATAGTAGTCATGAATGTTTACTGCCAGCCGACATTACTGATCTTTGATTTGTTTGTCCTGCATTTATGCAAGTTTCTAACCTCCTTATCTTTAAAACAATGGCAAGTTAACAGCTGCAAGAAAATAAAACGTAAGCAGTTTTTGTATCATTCATCCAAAACTGATGACTGACAATGCTGTTGTGGAATACAGGAGGGAGCGTGGGGATTATCTGCATATGTTCTGCTAATTTTTGTTTTTCAGTCAGAAAGTGCATGAATCTTATATGTGACGAGGCCACTATAGCAGTACAGGAAAAAAAAATAACTTTTTTTTATGCACTCTCTGCTAAGTGGACTTTGAAAGGCAGTAATCTGAATTTCTGAAGCTGTAATGAATGTGGTACCAGCAGTTCATACTGACATTTTTGGGCATTTAGTATTAAATTCAGTGTTTATTGATTGTGCAGTGTGTATATAAGCAAATGTCACTAATACATGTATGAAGTATATATTTGTACAATGATACTGTAAATAAAAGTTACAAAACTGTCAAAATTATTTCATTTGACTAGTGCATATTTTATATCATGTTTTTTTAGATGTATTACCCATAATAGCATTTCTTTCAGAAACTGTTTTTCTGCAGTAGAGAGCAGCATTTTTAACTATTTTGTGTGTGTCATACCTCTCAACTGTCCAGAATTTCACAGAATGTCCAGAATTTCACCTCATATGTTTGGCCTGATCCTCATAAAATTGTGGTTTTCTGTCACATCACTGAGGATGCGACACAAAATGACTGATAATGGATATTTGCGTTTCAGTCTTCCTAGCCTTCAGAAAATGCATGCTAATGCAAAACCTGCTATAGCAAGAACTTTTTTTATGTTTGTAAGAGCAATATTTAAAATCTATATCCAATTTTGTCCTTAGTCCTTCATTATATTTGGCTTTATCCAAAATTATTGCTCTAAGAGGTTGAAGTTTATGCTATGTGTCATTGTATTTTTGATGTCTCTCTTCCCTGTCATCTTTCTTAGGGCCATCCACAATGTTCATCCATCCTTATCTCTGTCTGTTTCCCTCTGTGGCACTCATTATGGGATCATAGGAAGCTACTATTCTAGTAGTCCTTAAAAGCCTAGCCAAGTTCTACCATTATTTCCACAATCGGCACCTAATGCCCATGTGCAAGAGGGACAGAGGTGGAACCCCCAGGGTGAATTTATGGTTACCCAGGCAATCATCCAGATTGCATTTGAAGATGGCCAATGAGGTGCTCTGTTTGATATGAAGTGGGAGTATGTTCCAAAGGTCTGATAACCTCTGGGAGACAAATCTGTCCCTTCAGCAGGTTCTATTAGTGTCACATACCAGGTTAAGGTCATTAGAGTGAGTAACCCATGTACCATTTGACTTGTGGAAATGCAGCATTTCCAATAAAGCAGGTTCAGAGATTGCCTTATATGCAAGGCAGAGATTGCATGTGAGTAGTCTGTATGAAACAAAATAAGGTGACAGTGATTTCAGATGATCCACATAGGACAGATGCTGAAGACCTTGAATTTTCCTTGTGAGGAACCTTTGTGGTTTCTCCAATTGCTGCAGGTGCTTGGAAAGGTACATACCAAAAGGGGTGCAGTACTCAATTATTGGCCTGAGGGAAGAGTACAGGGAGGTTATAACTTCTTTTTTTCTGGAGGCGATGCCCTTACTTATAAGATGAACAATACAGAATGCTCTTCTTACCATTGTGGAGACATGGTGATCAAAGATAAGATTGCTGTCAACCTGTGTACCCAGGTCTCTCACCACTGAGTCCGTACTTAGGGTGTCACTATTGATGTGGTAGTTAGCAGGAACATTGCTCTTAATGAAAGGAATGATAATACATTTTTTGCATTGAGTTGAAGGCCATGACTTTGGCACCAATCATTTGTTTGTGTAAGACCCTCTTGTAAGATGTTGACATCATTTGGAGATTCTATGACCGCTCCCAGTTTGCAGTCATCAGCAAACTTTGCCAGCCACAGACTTTTAGTTTTTGCTTGTACTTCAGAGGAATAGATTCCAGACAGTAGAGGACCAAGAACTAATCCTTGTGGAACACTAATGGTTACAGGTCTGCTGTTGGAAGCAGATTCACCTATTTTGACTATGTGTTCTATCAGTGAGCCAGTTAATGACCCATCTAATGATATAAAGGTTGATACTTAGCTGGGTGAGTTTGTCAATAATGCCAGAGTGGAGGATAGTGTCAAAAGCCTTAGCTAAGTCTAGGTAGGCTGTATACACAGTTTTCCTGTCATCCAGGGCCTTGGTGACTGCCTCGAAGAAGTCCACCAGGTTTAACAGGCATGATCTCCCTTTGACAAATCCAGTATGAGTAGGGTGAAGTTTTTGGAGATTACCTATATCTTTGTTGATAGGGTCCATGATGATTCACTCAATGGCCTTACAGGTAACACTAGTGATGGTAATATGTTCATAGGTTCATAGGTTCATACTAGGCTATCTGCCCTAGGGCATTTATAAGGCTAGCCAGAATGTGTTTGGCTTTCGCCACCCATTTTAAATTTATTTTGCTATGCCCTTTTTCGAGGTTAGTATACTGTGCCTCTGTCTAACAGTGACACAGAAGTGATACCCGGGGTAAACCTACGATCTCCCATCCACTTATCAAGATTCCTCTTGAAGAGAGTCAATGAGGGACTCTGCCTAACTTGGACTGGGATTTTATTCCAGAGTGAAGGGAGCCTCTGGGTTATGAATCTGTCCCTCCAGCATGTCCTATTTATTTCAGTGCTAAGGTTCAAGTCTCTCGAGCATGTAGCTCGATGGGATTTGGATTTTCTGAGGTGCAGCATGTCCATTAATTCCGGGTTGGACATGGCTTTATATGTCAGGCACAGATCACCTCTGAACAGGCGGTATGCCACTGAGTAGAGCTGGAGTTTCTTTAACCGGGCAGCATATGGCATCTGTTTGAGCCCTTTGATCCTCTTGGTGAGGTACCTTTGGGGTCTTTCCAGTTGCTGCAGGTGTGTGGTAAGGTTCTATGGTTCTCAGGGTCATTGGAAGTACCACCTTTGTGCAAGGGAATAACTCTGGCCTTTTTGCATTCAGCTGTGATGAAGTCAGTGCTTAGACAGTGATTGAAAAGAGTACCCAATGATGTTGCTAATTCTTGTTGGAGTCCATGTAGGATGCATCCTGGGATGTTATGTTCCATAGATGCTGTGTTTTTGGCCTCAGGGTGCTTACGACCTGCTCTTTAGAGATACAAGGGAACTGGTCTAGAGACTGTGCTTTCTGAGCCTGTAATGGCTTACCAGATATGAAAAAATTCACTTTTGCCTAGAAACAGCTTTGAAGTTTTTTTTTCTTCTATACCTCTTGATCAGAATTTTCCCAGGGTAATTGTGTAGTGAGGGAAAGATGACACCTAACTAAACCATAATGCTGCTGTGATGGCCACACCACCCTCAGCCAGTGCTGGAGCATAGTGCTAAAGTGCTTAATTCATTTGTTCCCTTCATGCTGACTGTCCTACCTATTTGCCAAACCCAGGTTGCTGGCAGTGTAGGACAACATGATACTCTTATTTAAGCATGCTGACTACACATCTCCAAACTTTCCACCTCAAGATCTCATTTTAATTACTGAGACTGGTACACTGTGACCCATACTGCAGTCAGATCCCCATGAATAAAGACAGATTTGAAGATGTATTCAATGTTTTCTATATTTAATATTTCATTTTACTTTGTATTCTACTGTTCCTTTGAGAAGACTTTACTCATTATGGGTTTTCTGTGTCAGTTACATGTGGTTTAAGTTGTAATACACTAAAGGAACTACCTTTAGAAGCATTAATCTATTTGTCTTGATTTCAGCCTCCTGAGGGTGCCTGTCAGAAGGACATAGCTTCAGGAAGGCAGTATGGCAGGATATGTTGCAGTTGCCCTTCCCCAATCTGAAAGTCTATATGTACTGCCACCAGTAACAGCGCTATGGCAACCCTTTCTTGCTCACTAGAACTCACCCCCTTTGGAAAGCCATATCTTTCTTAGTAGCGACCATTAGGTGTGCAGGAATGGACTTGAATCACAAAGATGATTGGCTTGGGGGTTTAAGGTAAACTGCTGTCAGTGCGGCCTCTAATGGAGACCAGGAGTATTGTAGCAGGCCTATTTAATGGGAAGTGTTATGATGTCATGACATCATTGCACAGACCACACTCCCACAGCTTAAAGATTCTGACTGGCTCCATACAGATGAAAACTCCTCAGTGATGTGCTCTGTATCTCTCTATGGGATCCCTCTCTGCCCAGACACTGCTAATGTTTACTGCAAGGCTGAATCCAAAAGTAGTTGGCAGGGCCCACCCTGTAACTGGATTACATTGGGAGGCAGCCTGGAAAGGGCAATTGGGGGCTTTATTGGCCTGAAATTATCCATAACAGACTTAAAAAGAAAAAAAAAGTCATGGGCATTCAGAACTGCCATTAACAAAGGTATTAATTTTGATCCTGTTAATGTGTGGGCCTGGTCCCCCTTCACACCCCTCATGCAGAGGGTTTTGCTACTACACCTCCTTAAATAATGTAACCTACCCCAAGGTTGCAGAACCTTGGGGTAAATTAAAAAAAAAAATTCTACATTCAAACCCTTTAAGTGGGCCAGATTCCCTGAGTTAGGTCTTGGGTTTAAGCGCCTTCAGGACTCAAGTGCACTCTGGAGTCATCTGAGAGCAAGGAGCTGCAGAGTTTGGCTGGATGTACTTAAGGTAAGACATGGGCTGATAGTGTAATGTGGACAGTTAAGACTATGAACTTCATATGTCCAGCAGGCCTGATTATGATTCTCTCACTCAGTAGTATGTAACAGCACAAGATAGTTAAGAACAAAGATCAAAAGTCTTTCTGGAAAAAGACATAGTTGTGCATAGTGATTATTATAAACCTAAAAAATAAAAATCAAGGAGCACGTAAATTCTGTCATAGTTCTGGAGCTTGACACTACAATGCTATGAGACTTGTGCTGTCAGTTTGCTTTTGCTGCTGCTCAAGGTCATTTGAATATGTTCTCATAACTCTGGGATATTTTAAGAGTGCCACCTGAAGAACAGATGTAAATAATATTTTCTAACATCTGCTTCACTGCCTTGTCTTACAAGATCTGGAAAAGGTATGTCTTTAATGGTTAATGGTCCTTAATCCTTAATGGTTCTGTCTGGAGCTCTTCATGGAATCTGTGGAGCGCTCGCTCTCTGAGGGCATTTTGTAAAAACTGTATAATCTTAAACAAATTTAAGGTAAGGGTGAAATTTGTGAAATGCATCAGCAGAAATGATGTCAAACAAAAAAAATGCATGCTTTCAATAGATTGACTAGAGCAATGAAAAGTAGTGTCACTGATAAAAAAAAAATCAATTCTTATTTAATAATATATTGAGTGGATAAAACCATAAGGTAACCCTAAAAATTGTAACTGAATAATGGTTACTTTCTTCTTGACCATGTTACCCCAAAGGAAGTCATACAGTTAAGGAGAGTTTTGTCGACACTGGATTCATTGAATGTTTTGCCCAGTGACATTTTGCCAAAACTTTATTGAACAAAGATAGATCATGGAACACAAAGGGTAAGACGTTTCTTCTTAATCCCAGTATTATGTAATTTAGGGGTTAGTATGTTTAGAAATGTGAAGGCATGGGACTGCCTGCAAAGATGCACTGTTTTTATTATTATTTTTTTTTTGTCCCTTCTGGGTATGAACATTCAATTTGTCTTTTCACTGGAATGGGTTCCTGTAAAAGTTTCATCAAAGATAGACCTAGGCCCCTTGAAAATATTAAAAATCTGGTAGTGTAGTTTCTCTTGTTTGACATCTAAAACTTATGTTTTTTTTTTCTCCCCTGATGGAATGTTTATAGCAGTACTTGGATGTTCTTGTGAATAATTTAATAAAAACATTAAATCACTTTGCAACCCATTACACTGTCCCTGGGATTAGGCGTACAGCATGTTTGTGCAATGAACAGCAGCACTCCCTGGATATTCATGGTGTGCTTGATGTTTACACATTTACAAGCACTGTTTCTTGGCTAGCAGCAGTGTTGGCAGCCACAAAATGGCACAGGGAAGCACAAGCACATAATGTAAATAAAATACTTACCTGCAGGAGAACGTATTATGTGAGTATACACATGGACAGAGTATATGAAGTAAGGGTAAGTTGTTTACAAGAAGTAAGATGCAGGGGACATTAAATGGGGAAAATGTACACAGAATACAATGTTAATACTGCAGACATAAATATGAGGGGAGGATAAACGGATAATATTTACTCGGTTATTAAAGTCAAATGTGATTGTGCCATATTGAAACATTTTAAACAGAATACTTTAATATTACTGTAATGCCAGTTAATCATGTTCCTGATTCTTTACCCATGTACATAATTAAAAACAGACATGCTAACAATGGATGTGAGAGGAGCACAATGCAACATTGTAAGAAAGGGGAGTAAAAATGATATTAATGTTGATAACATGCCAAGCTGAGATAACAGTAAGCGAGGAATTTGGATACACTTATTGAATACAATAAATATAAACAGGAATGTATGTGTGATAACTGACAGTAGTGCTGTAGTCTCCACTTCATCTTGTATAAACAAGAAGAAATGAGCCATACAGCATTGTCATTCACTTCAGAAAGAGACATGTTTTACCATTTGTTCTTTATCAGCCATGGACCGGGTATATTACCTTGGCATGTATTAGAGAAGCATGTACATCCTAAAAAGTAATGTAATAACACTCAAAATACACAAGTGACAAATGACAACACAGGTCTGATGATATTGCAGTATGTCAAGGTCTCCATTTGTAAATGGAGCACATCTACTACATGATTATACTGGGCATGCTCACCAGAAATTACAACGGACACTGCCATAACAGCATGTAAACAACAGATACTTGCAGGATTGTGTTCTAACACAGGTCCCAACAAACTTTATGATGATCGTGCATAGTGCCATACAGTAAGAATGTTATGTAAGGCATCATGTCCTATAATGCTGTACAGTGTGAGGAAAGCAATTACAGTAATACAGAAATGTTTGGAGGTTTACATGCAATGCAGTGCATTCTTATTTAGAAATGAAATAATAGCAGTGAACAATCAATGACACACGCAACATTTGCATCTTGCCAGACTCAACCACATGCCAAGACAGATATCCAAAATATATCAATCTGTGACACCACAGTAATAGGCATTTTGTCTGTGTGTGTGTGTGTGTGTGTGTGTGTGTGTGTGTGTGTGTGTGTGTGTGTGTGTATCATGGCGAACACACTTGATGTGAGTAAAAAACTTCCCTATTGTAATGGGTATGGAGCCCCTATTTTGGAGGGTGATACTTAAAATTGTTGCCATATGACTGTGCTATAAATGCCACAGTTATCTGGCAGACAGCTGTTACCAGATTCAAACCCCTGCCTGTCATACTACACACTCTACAAAGGTGTGTATTGACTGTGTCTGCCCGATGCCACAGCAATGGATCTTGTCATAAATAAATGAAATTTATCTGTGAAGTAATAAAGAATATTTGAGGATAATTTGTACAGTATGATTTTTTTTTTAGAATAATGACATGGAGGTAACTATGTTACTTACTGTTCACACAAGTGTAGCAGTGAAATGTTTCTTGGCCAAGGAAACTGTTCTTGTTGTTTTGTACAACAACACTGTCCCAGAATGAATCCACACAATGTGTAGATATGCTGTGCACATCATTACTCAGTGCATGTGCCACAGGAGCACTCACACCACAATATTTGCAGAACAAGTGTTTCACTGGCAGAAAATGACAAAAAGACTTTATACTTCTTTCTCGAAAGTCAAAACTGAGAACAATATCTTCGTATACTGTTATTTGTGTAATGTCAGTACATTCATATAATGCTGCCCTTTGCTGCAAACTGGGTAGCAGGTTATGAAGTCCACCAACTAATGACATGTATATGAATCATATGCATGACAGTAGAAGTGTTAACAAAGCTGAGACTCCACCTACGTGAAGTCATTACATCATATGCTTGTGTTGCAAATAATCTGTATGAGATATAAGGAATGGGGGAGATTTACCCCACTGTATTGTGCTAATTATAATAGTTATGGATGTCATTCATTCATAACAGCATTAGGACACACAATACTTACAGTTAGTCAATGTGGTGTTTTATGATGACAGAAGCTACATGATATCACGAAGAATGAACAAGACTAATGCTATATGTCTATCTCACACATTGCCTGCTGCTAAGTATACCCAAACACACATGATGTATAGTGTAGTCATCACTGTGATGAGAGGATGGCAATCATGCACAATGTGTGGTAATTCGTTGGCCATTTTGGGTCATTTCCTGTTTTTTCCAGCCCCCTGCTATAAAGCACGCTTTGGCGGGCTTTTTCTGGCATTAGAGAACTTGGCATAGCTCCTCGTGGTCCCCTGCAGAGTTCCTAAGCCAGCAGAGAGCAGAAAAAGCAACTTTCTTGATTATAAGTATTTTATAAACATTTTATTTTGCATTTTTCGATCTTTTGAGCTTTTTGACTACTGTTTGTGCCTATATTACTGTTTTATTACCTGATTTTCCTGTTTTTCTGTGCTTAAATTGTTGATTGCACTTGTTGGCTAAAGTTTTGCTTAAAAGTAACAAACAGGCTAATACACTCAAGTGTACCAGCCTTTGATAGCAATTTAGTCGAATACCAAAGCATTTACTGTATTTTTTCTGTCTGTTTGCAAAAAAACTAAAAAAAAAAAAACTTCTCCTTTCCTAAACTTTCCTAGCTAGTTGTTCCAGTGATCAGATTTTGCTGATCCCTGGGCTTTGTATTTGGTTCCTGTGTTCCTCCATTTTCTTGTGTGGCCAGAGGTAGTTTCTTTACTCACCAGTGGGAGTGGGGAGTACTGAGCTGCTTGTTTGTCCTCAGAGGAGTGGTTAGAGACAGCAACTAGTAATTCATTGGCCATTTTGGGTCATTTCCTGTTTTTTCCAGCCCCCTGCTATAAAGCACGCGTTAGCGCGGAGTTGCCACTGTTGCACACAAGAGCAGTGGCGGTTAAACAAGGTTAAACTATTCGGGCTACCTAAATTCCACTCTTCAAATTTTCCCTTAAAACTACCTTCCTCGAACTGTACTGCCGATCTAACCAGCATATCCTATAACTAAAAACTTCATCTCTACTTGATTCCCAAGTAGACTATTCTCTATCTGTAAAGCCTAGCACTTGCTCCTACAGTACTTGCACCTTGATAAAGCACTATTATTATAGATAGTACCCCACCAGCCTAGAACCCACATCCCCCAGAGTCTTTTGTAAGTTTTTTATCTATTACTTCTAGCATGTCGAGGGATCAGTTGCTAGTGTCCTCTCCTGCTCAACTGGTGAACCTGGGAATATTGAGGCAATGTTACAATTGCCTCATGTACACAGACAATCCTCTCCTTCTCCCACAAAACACAAATACATGCGAGAGATGCAACTATACGGCCAAACTGGAGGCTGAGCTCTCTCAACATAGGACTGGCAAGACCAGACAGGAGGAGAAGGTAACCACACACACTACATACCCAGTCACACATAGTACCATCACAACTTCAAATCATACACATAATCACACAAAGACATACTCGGAGGCTCTGACCAAAAATCTACCAAAACAGCAGAGGCCTCCAAAGCAGACACCCAAACAACTACCACCTCAGGACCCAACACATGCAACACATAGACCACACAGTCAGAGTGTCAAACAGTCACAGCCTTTAAGGCCAAACACAATGCCAGACACACTAGTCATTGGTGACTCCATAGTCAGGCACACTGACGTCCCGCTCACCAGACTGAGTAAGGAGAAGGTCACAGTAAGCTGCCTGTCGGGTGCTAGAATCCGCCACATAACGCAAGCACTCAGGTCTCTCAACAGCAGGTACAAGTACAATTCAGTCATTGTCCATGCTGGTGTCAATGACCTGAGACGTACCTCCTTGGACTACATGAAAAGAGACATTGAGGAGCTCTCTGATTATGTAGCCCAGGCAGGTATGACCCTGACCTTGAGCAGTATCCTACCTTCACCTAGAATGATGCCACAATACAGTGATAAGATGATCAGCTTTAATAATTGGCTTAAATTTTGGTGTCATTCAAAGGGGATCCAATGTCTGTCTGCCTGGGATGACATGCTGGACAAGCCACGCTGCTTCAAGGGATGGCTTGCACCTGTCACCCTGGGCTTCCAGATATTGGCAAAGGCTCTTGCCACCCCCATAGTGCCTTTTTTAGGCAAGGCTCAAATTCTAAACCTACCACCCTAGAACACAAAAAGGTAAAAAACTAAGGGTAATGCTGCTCAATGCCAGAAGTCTCAATCTCAAGATGCACACACTCGAGGCCCTTCTCAGTATGGAGAACATTGATGTCTGTGCTGTGACAGAAACCTGGTTCAAGGCTCCTGAGAGCACCCCAGCACTATCAGGTTTCACCTCATATCATGCATTCCGGCCCCAAAATCCAGACAACACCAAGAAAGGAGGGGGGTGTCCATATTCATAAAGGACACACACACCTCAAGGTTGGTGGCAACGCACGATGCATCGGAGACCATCCAGGTGCAATTAACCATAGGCAAGACTGCTCTGCAATTTGTAGCATGTTACAGGCCACCCTCTCAAACTCAGGAACCTCACATGGCCTTCCTGAAAACACTGGAGGGGATAAATGCATCTCCAAACACCATCATACTAGGTGATTTCAACTACCCTAATATAGACTGGGAACACTACTCAAGCCCAAACACTCTAGCCCAAAGGTTCCTGGAGTTCATAAACTCAAATGCCATGGAACAACTAGTCACCATCCCCACAAGAGGAGAAAACATACTCGATCTCATCATCACGAACATGGGATCACAATGTTCAACACCGGAAGTATACCCCTCACTGGTGAGATCAGATCATAAACTAATCTTGCTGGAGGTCCTCATCCCGCCCCCACCTGAAATAAAAAAGACCACAGTGAAAAACTTTTCAAAAGCCGACTTCACACTTCTAAAAACTAGTGTGGTCTCCTTTAAGGTCCCTGAGCCAGTGGTAAACATTACTCAAACCACTGAATCACTTACAAATGCCTTCTACCAGCACCTACAGGACTGCATGGATCAGGCAATCCCAAACAAAACTAAGACTCTTTGCACCAAAGGCAAGCATCCAGTCTGGTGGACCCCAGCCATAAACAAGCTCTACAACAAAAGGAGGAAGCTACTAAAAGATAGAGCAAAATCCTTGAAAGGTAAGACACCTTTGATCATTATAAGTAAAAAACTAAGAGCTCTCATAAAATCATCCAAGGCAAATTTTGAGAGAAAAATCACCAAGGACTCAAAAGACAATCATAAGGCCTTCTTTAGCTATGTTAGAAACCTAGGAGGAAACTCCCAGATATGCTCAGAATTAGTTCAAAATGATGTGAAGATTACTGAACCTACACACATTGCCAACATACTGGCTGACAGGTTCAGTGCAAACTTCTCCCTCTCCCCAAAAGGAGAGATATCTATACCAGAGGATTGTAGCCCCCCCAAACATCTCCAACGCCCAAGTGAGAACTGCTCTTTCCAAGGCAAAAAACACAGCATCCATGGGACCGGATGGTGTCCCCGGCTGTGTGCTCCATGAACTCAATGAGGAATTAAACCCGCAGTTAGGACAGCTGTTTAATCTTAGCCTCACCTCAGATTACGTACCCAAGGAGTGGCGCACGGCGACTGTGGTCCCACTTCACAAGGGCGGTGCCTCCACTGACCCTGGAAATTACCGTCCCATTAGCTTGACAAGCCTTATCTGCAAAGCCATGGAGAGGATCATAATGGAACTGATAAAGACATAGGGAACTTGCAGACATTGGATCCAACCCAGTTTGGCTTTGTCAAAGGCAGATCATGCCTTTTAAACTTGGTTGACTTTTTCGAAACAGTCACCAAGGCCATTGATGAAGTCAAGGCAGTCCATACAGCCTACCTCGACCTGGCAAAGGCGTTCGACACAATACCCCACTCAGGTATCATCGAAAAACTCATCAGCTTGAATGTAAACCCATACATCACAAGATGGGTTGCAAACTGGCTAAGTGACAGAACCCACAGGGTCAGAGTTGCTGGCGCCATGTCAGACTCAAAGCCTGTCACAAGTGGTGTCCCACAAGGCTCAGTCCTGGGACCACTCTTGTTCGGCATCTACTTTTCTGAAGTCCAAGCAAACACAAGAGGGTTATGGCTGACAAAGTTTGTAGATGACTGCAAACTGGGCGCCATAGTCAAAAACACATCTGACACAGATATCCTTCAGAAGGGCCTCACAGAAACAGATAACTGGTGCCAGAGCCATGGCCTAAAGTTAAATGCCAAGAAATGCATAGTCATACCCTTCAGGAAAAACAAGGTTACCCCTAGCTACCATATATGTGGCAATCCACTGAGCACAGAAGAAGTCATCAGGGATCTGGGGACCCAGGTTGACAGTAACCTTTCATTTGACACTCATGTTGCCAAAGTAGTTAGGAAAACCTTCTACATTGCCCACCTGATCATGAAGGGATTCACATCTAGATCTAGGGAGGTCATCGTCCCCCTGTACTCATCACTCATTAGACCTATGATTGAGTACAATGCCCCATTCGGAATGTATCTGACCCGACACCTGCAGCAGCTGGAAAGGCCCCAAAAGTTCCTCACCAAAAGGATAAAGGGTCTCAAAAAT
This sequence comes from Protopterus annectens, assembly GCF_019279795.1. Taxonomy (NCBI): domain Eukaryota; kingdom Metazoa; phylum Chordata; order Ceratodontiformes; family Protopteridae; genus Protopterus; species Protopterus annectens. The sequence continues at coordinate 1,121,383,779 of NC_056746.1, forward strand.
ATGTCTTATGCTGCCCGACTGAAAGAACTCCAGCTCTATTCAGTCGCATACCGCTTGCTCAGAGGTGACCTGTGCCTGACATATAAGGCCATGTCAAACCCAGATTTGATGAATATGCTTCACCTCAAAAAATCTAGATCCCTCAGAACCACAAGGGCAGGAGACTTAAACCTTGACACGGTTATTAATAGAATGTGCTGGAGGGACAGATTCATCACCCAGAGACTCCCTATGCTGTGGAACAAAATCCCGGTACATGTGAGGCAGAGCACCTTGCTGGCCCTATTCAAGAGGAATCTTGACCAATGGATGGGAGATCGCAGATATACCCCAGGGATTACTTCAGTGTCACTGCTTGACAGAGGCACAGCAAAATAATAGGCATAGTTTTCTTCAAACTAAATGGGTGGTGAAAGCCACATAACTATGGGCTAGGTTTATAAATGCCCTTGGGCAGATAGCCTAGTATAAACCTATGAACCTATGAACCTATTATGGGTTCAAACACATGCCTTACTAAGGCAACAGCATACAGAGTATTGTTTCTTGTCATCATGCCACAGGAAAAGTCTTAGTTTTCATGGGAAAACCAACTGTTATCCCATGGCATCATCATTATCCAGTAAAGCATTTCTTTGTGAAAACTTGGCAGATATTCTTGTAAAAGGCATCCCCAGCCAAACATGTATACAGCACATAGCTGGGTGACAACATTGCTACCTACTGCACATTTACAGTCTTACTGATATAAGTGAGTCTAAGGAATAATGGATGGATTTGAATAGACTAGCTAGGATCACAAGGTTCAGAGCACTGCCTGAATCTCTCTCTCTCTCACACACACACACACACACACACACACACACACACACACACACACACACACACACACACACACACACACAGCACACAACATGCTGGTTTACAATTGTGGCAGTGCACATTTGAATGGATGACATCACTATTCTGTAATATGTTGTTCTTCTAAAAAAAAGGTATGAAGGTGAGTTGAGTACATAGTAACAATACACAGCTACACATAATACATGCATTAGAAGCCTTCTCTATACAGCACAACAGACATACACTCTCCCAGTAGACACTCATTGCTGGATTCTGACCTCCTCCCTCTTTACTTATGCAGTCTAGAGACCATAGTATCAACAGCCAGCCACACAGGATAACTCATACTACAATTGTGATGTAGTTCATTTTGATAGCATGATGTAACTAACCATTGTGTTCCCAAAACTGGGTATTGCCTGGGGTTAATACATAAAGGATAGCCCTCTGTCAGTGAAAATATGTCTCCTTAGTGGAAGTTTACATAAGTGTGTTTTCATGGATATGGTTGTACATAACAGTAAGTCACTTTAGCTGACCAGCACTGGATTTTAACCCACTATCTATCCAGTTACACAATCTACAGAACACAACATTATTTGCAAGTGCCACAGGAGAAGACTGTCATGTAAGGGTAGAGAGGGCACTTTTGACATGAGGACTTCATCATTGTGTTGCAGAGAAGATGTTTGTGTTAAAAGTGGTATAAAGAGCAAAGGGAGTTGTGTCCAAAGTTAGTCTTCTGAGTGGAAGTGGGCACAGCACATCTGTTGAGGTGTTACTCACCTGTCACTAAATACACACACACACACACACACACACACACACACACACACACACACACACACACACACACACACACACACACACACACATTCATCATGTGAGAATTGAACCTCCAATCTCTTTAGTTATACAATCTAGAGAACACACTATTAGGCACAAGCACCACAGCAGAAGTCTGTCTTTTAATGGAAGAGAGTGCACTTTTGACAGGATGACCTCATCATTATGTTGCGAGTGGATGGTTGTGTTAAAAATGGGATAAAGTGCAGAGGGAATTACATACAAAGTTAAATCCTTCTCTCCTGAGTGGAAGTGGACACAGTACATCTATTGTTAAGGTGTTACTTCCCTGTCATGAGAACCACATTCAAATACAGAAGTTCATCACTGTAAGAATTGAGCTTTCTACCTATCCAGGTTATATACTCTAAAGAATACAGTATTAGCCACAAACCCCACAGGAAAAGTTGAGCAGTTAAGGGGAAATAGTGCACTTTTCACAGGACAACCTCATCACTGTGTTGCTGAGAGGCTGTTTGTGTTAAAAGTGGGGAAAAAGACAGAAGGAGCTATGTCCAAAGTTAATTTTTTCTCCTGAGTGGAAGTGGACACAGCACATCTCTTGTTGAAGTGTTACTTACCTGTCACTAGAACCAAACACACAAGTTCAATACTGTGAGGATTGAATTTTTTACTTATTTATGCAATTTCAAGAGCACAGTGTAAGCTGCAAACTCCACAGGCAAAGTCTGACACTTAAGGGGACAGAGTGCAAGTTTGACAGGATGACCTCATCATTGTGTTTCAGAGAGGATGTTTGTGTTAAAAATGGGATAAAGTGCAGTAGGAGCTATGTCCAAAGTCAAATTCTTCTCCTCAGTGAAAATGGACAGAGCACATCTGTTGTTGAGGTATTACTTACCTGTCATTAAAACTGCACACAAACAAGCTCACCACTGTGAGTGAGAACTGAGCCTCCTACATATATAGTTACACAATCTAGAGAACTCAGTATAAATCACAAACACCACAGGAGAAATCTGACTTAAATGATGTGAAAATGCACATTTGTAAGTAGTAAAACTTCACTGGAACATCATCCACTGTGTATTATAGGTTTTGGGACAAATATATGCATCTGGAGAGGCCAATGTAACAGCACTATGCTTGTCCCATGTAGTAACATAATTCTCTGCTAAGATTTACATACTGTCATTCATGTACATTACTGTGAGGAACATCATGTACATGTTGCACACTATGGGATGTCAATAGCAATCATGATTCTAAAACAGTGGATTGTCAAGCAAGAATTCATGAGAGGTCATCTCATGATGATTGCTTGCAAATAGTAACCATTTATTGTGTCACTGTCAGTTGTCTTATCTCATGCTTGCACAGTGTGCTGACAATATAGAAACTTCTAAATATGATAGTGTATGTCTAAATGACAGTAATGGATTATTTGTGAAAGGGTTACACACCATTGTAACATAGTTGCAAGTGTAACTGTTGGAGTGCAGACATACATTAACAGACTGACTTAATCAAGTCAGCATCACTCTTAAATGCAGATACCTTTTGTTCAAAATTCCATAAAGATATACAGAAGTTGTACAACCTACTCAAAAAATTCTTTATTTTAAATATTTTTCAACTCTGTCCCTAAAACACACCTCTGGCAAACTAATTTGTGCAGCTAATGGCAACGTATTAGTGCACGCATAACTTGACGTGTGGGAATTAGCAGTAGTCTATGGTGCTCTGTGCCAGCCTTTGTGAAAATAAGCAGTATACATGTATAACCATTTCTGAATCTGATGGAATACAGAAATGATATGTGTTATGGTCATGTTTCAGTTGTCAGATTTACACATTTGTCATGACAGTTGCAGTTCTTCAATCCTTACATGTATGAGACAGGTATATTGTGAAACAAATGAGGGACCAAGCATGTTATTGCTGATGGAAACATAGCTTATGGAAACCATTTTGAATCAGTGAGGCTTATTTGATGACACAGAATGGGTTTGGAAGAGGTAGACGGTGACAGGAATACATGTACAGACATACTAAGATATTAGTTTATGGTTCATTTCTATATATACTTATGTTGTGTTACTTTTCCCTTTATCATCACAATTAGAAGTGAGAACACATACAAATATGGAGATCTTGAAAGACACAAAGAATGTGATAACTTTTCTTGGTCATTTTTTTTAACATCCTTGGGGTATGTTGATATTATTTTTTTCCCTGATAAGAAATCTGTCATGCTATCTATCAAGTGTTTCCAACAGGGAGAAAGCAGGGGTCAGTAATTATAACCATGATTGAGACATAACCAGAATAAAAGTGGGTTACTAAGATATGTAAACATCACTTGCACATATAATATTAATATAATTAAAACATCAAATACAGCTTTCAAACATTTCTGGATTCAAACCCTTGGTACTGTTCTAAAACTATTTTACAAATGTGGTGTATGTCAACATACCACCCAGGAAATGAGGTTTGGAACAGACCATTTTGACCTGGGACATCTTCAAGTGGGGCTGGCCACATAGGTTATCAGGAATTAAGAGAATAAGGAGAGGATAGGGTTAATTGGGATGGAGGGATGTTTTAGGAGGAAATGAGGTAAGGGTAGGGAGGGGCTTAGAGGGCTTTGTCAAGTGTAACTGAGGTAGGAGTCACATTTTGGCATGAACTTGCTTCAGTGCAGGTTTGAATCCATGACGACTGGTTGGTACTAAGGGATCAGGTAAGCCTTGGATTAATAACGTGTGCAGGGAGGAAAGTGGGTAGGCCTAATTTATTCCTTCTGCTTTCCTAGCTGGGTAGTAATAAAGCATGGGGAGAGTTTGAGTATTTTGAGTAGTGAAGTGGGTGCCTTGTAGTGGGATTCTGGGAGGGAGCTTGGTGGCAGAACTATATAATAGTGATATACCAAAAAAAAATATATATATATATATATATATATATATATATATATATATATATATATATATATGTATATATATGGATCTAGGACTATTGAACGAAAGTTCAAACACACTTTAACGAAAGCACTTTCACCGAAAAAGTGCTTTCGTTAAAGTGTGTTAAAAAAAAACAATACATTTGCTTTTATGCATTGGGGCAAGTGCCCCCTGCACCCCCCTTGTGGGGGCCTGTGCCTCCCACACCCCCCCTACAGTGAGGAAAAGGGAATATTCTCTTATCTGCACCATAGTACGATCTCTGCAACAGGCAGACTTACGCAAAAGTGCTTCTTCGGTGAAAAGCACTTTCACGTAAGTATGCCCAGCCGATAGTGATTCGGTGATGTTGTTGCTTACGGATCAGTACAGATCCCATATATATATATATATATATATATATATATATATATATATAGATAGATAGATAGATATAGATATATATATAGATATATATAGATATATAGATATATATAGATATAGATATATAGATAGATAGACATGCTCAAGAGTTGGGTAAGTCAGCTGGATGACAGAGGCTTGGTAGGTCTTTATGGGGGGGGTGGTAATGCTCACTGTATACAGTGTAATTCTTGTTTTGTCGTTGGTGGTGATAGTGTTAAAAAAAAAAGAAAACGTAGCAGTCCCTGTGTTCGTAGCATTCACTGAGTTTGTAACATTCCCTGTGTTGTGGGCTTTATTCTCCAAGTATATAGCATGATTCTGGAGGAATCCATAGCACTAAGTTGTGTGACTACATCTGGGAAGCAAGTAGTTTCACGGGCTGTGAGATGAGTGTTCCTGCAAGCTCATCGCATGCGGGGTACAAGAAGATTTCCGTAAGCCTAGAGACACTGGGTAATTTTGCAGGCTTGGTGCTGACCTTGTCAACAGTTAATTGTGGTTGGACATGAGATTCTCCACTCTGAAACAAATCAGGTATGCTAGCATCTTGCTATGTTTATAAGGGCAATAATTACACCTGTTCTAGCTTTGGTCTTGTTCTCCATTGGTGTGCACACGTGTGCATGGTGTTGTGGCAGCTGCCTTGACCGGGTGCTATGTCAGTGAGGTTGAGCTTTGAAGGAACTCCTGAGGTAGTTATGTTTTCATGGCTAATTTGTGCTACATGTACAATGGTTTGCATCTAAGCTTGTTGCTGTATGTATGGTTTCATTTACATAAGGAGTGAAGAGCATCATTTTGTATCATGTTTGCTGTGCAGTTTTATTTGGTGCAAATTGTAGGAGTATTGGTTCTTTGATTTTCGTTCTTATACTGAGGTGGTTTACAGTGTCTCCGACAGGTGGACATCAGGTGGGTAGCTGCAGGGGTGTGCATATTGATCAGCTGAGTGGGCTAGTGGGCTAATGCATGATGCTGTAATTGACAGGGAGGTAGGTTTGACACTTAGCAGGCATGCTTATTTTCAGTCAGACTGAGGGGTTTTGGGGAGTGGTAAATGCAAGGGGTCGCAGAACTCTGTACATATGGGTATATAGGAAAAAAAGTTTCAGAAGTTGCTAGCTTCGGAACTTTCTTGCTGCTGTGAAATCTGATGTGTTACTTGCTAGGTTAGAAAAGATTTATTAATTTGTGAGCAGTGCATGTTGCATTAGGGATGCTTGTACTACAAAGCAGCTCAAAAGGAAAGCTGTCAAGTTCATTAATCTGTGGACTGGAGTTTAGGTGAGTGCAGTGGTTGGGCAGTGATTAATAGGGTAGGTGTCTGAGAGGGAGTAAGGTGGTCAGTAAGAAGCATTGGTTACGTGTGTGCTGCATAGTTTACAGTGTGTTTCTTTCCTTCTTTTGTAGGACAAGAGGCGATGAGTGGACCTTAGTTGATGGCCAGAAGGAAGGAGGTCCAAGAGGTGATGGAAGCTCTTGCAGTGGATGTTCCTATTGCCAGAGTGGTGTGTAATGAGGCCGCAAAGGGCAGTGTGTAGAGAGCGAAGTGGCAAGGTAATGGATTCTGATGGGGGTGGATGCTTTGGTGGCTGCATTGGAACACAATGAAGGGTAAGGTAATCCTAATTATTCGGGTTCATTAAGGCACGTCAATACTGTGCTTTGGGGAATGTGGGGGCAAGGCGATAGAAGTAGGTTGGAGGCAGAGTAAAACACTGTTGGGGATCATTTATGGGGAGTTGGGGTTCCCACAGGTGGAGATGAGTCACAATAATCATAGGAGCATAGGAAGTATCAGGCTAACAGCTCTATGGCTTTTATCAACTAGCCAAGTTTAGCCCTCATGACCAGATGGGTGAAACCATTGGAGTACAATTAGTTTGACCACCATGTTGCTTCCTTTGTTGGCCTGGGCATGCCTTTTCAGAAACAGGTGCACAGGGGAGCAGTGGGGCCAGCATATCCTTTGAATGTCTTTTCCCCCATGTTTTCGACCCATTTCTCTTAATATTTTGGTTTTGGGTGATTCATTAAGAAATATGAAGGTTTATTTTAAGTAATTGACAGGCAGCAGAGTGTTGACATAGTTTTCAACTGTTTCAATCTCTGAAGGGGAAGCACTATCCCTTGCAGTATGGAGCGAATGGGCAAAAGGTGAAATACATATTAAGGCCTTCATAACAAGTACAAATTGGAGGGTCATAGGGTAGTACAATAGGTTCTACATTCAGTAGGAGAGGTGCATTAGTACAGTGATTTGTCTGGGACTTTGTTGCTGTAGAAGGAAAGACTTACAGTTGTCTTTTATTTTACAGATGGAATTGGTGCAGATTTGCGGCACCTGGCAACCAGATGGATGTTGACTCGACAGGAGAAGTGCAGAGCGGGCATCAGTCAGTGACTGGAAGCAAGTGGGCAAAAGGAGATGGAGGCTGTTGCAGTTGCTGTCCCAGTGAGACCACAGATAGGAGAGTGCATAGTGAGTAACAGTCCATGGCCTGAAGGAAGTTGCTTTGAAAGGTAAGGTATTCTGTTGGGATGGATGGTTTGGGTGCTGGAATATGCACAATGAGGTCGCAGGTAGTCATGTTTTATTTGGTGCTTATTAAGGAATGTCAGAGTTGGTACTTTGGGGTAGTGTGGGGACAGGTGAGGAAGCAGGTTGGGGGCATAGTCAAGCAGGGTTGGGGATTGTTTAGGGGAGTATGGGGTTCCCACAGGTGGGGTGGAACTGCAACAATCATAGGAAGTTACTATGCTACAGGCTCTAATGCTCTCACAAGCTAGCCAAGTGCTACATGCAGCATCTATGGCATTTGGTTTACTGGGTTGTCTGAAGAACCTTTGGGTGGTATTTGTGGATTGTTTCAAATCTGTGATGAATGTACCCCTCATGCACAGCATTTGACTTGTGCTTTGGGATGATAACAATAGGTTTTGGTGCATATGTATGACTTTAAAGTAGGTGGGATTGATGGAGCATCGTATGATGGAGGAGCCGAGTCCTTTGTGGCTACGCAGTGCTAGAAGGTTAAGTAGGGCATTTAGGTAGTTTGTTCATTATTTATTTCCTTGAACTTATAGGAGGTGATGTGTTATATGTAGGGTTTTTAGACTAGGAGGGCTTGATGGGCATTGCAGGTAGGTGAGTGTGTGGCAGGAGGAGTGGAGTTAGGGAGCATAATCTGGGGTTAGGTTTATGGTTTGTGGGATGTCAGGAAGGATGATTGGAGGGGATGAGGAAGAGAAGTTTTTGTTGTGGGGGTTTGGATTGGGAAATGGAGGTTCATGAGATGACAGTATGTGGTAGCAGGAGTGGGGCTAGGTTTAATTTTCTTTGTTTAATTGTTATTTTGTTGAGAACTTTTTCATTGTAGAAGAGTGATAATTTTATTTGTTGAATAAGATTTGTTATGCAGTGTTTTATTTCATATGGGTATCTGTTGTAATGTTACTATGTGAGTTGGTTAGTTATTCTATGGGAATCTTGTTAGGACATCTTAATTTTCAGGGGTGTTTCTGGACATGGAAGTGTCCGCATTTTAGGCAGATGATGAATGAGATATGCCACTGGTGGTGTTTAATGGTCATTAAGAAATTGGATTATGTGTCTCTGGAACACTTACAGTCTTTTCTTTTACAGATCACTGAGTGCAAATGGGGACATGCAGACTTGGTATTACTTGGGGATTGAAGAAATGTGGACTCGACAAGCGAGAGTAGAAGATGATGAGGGTTCGGCTGATGGAGCGGTATGAAAGGTTATGGGGTTGCCAGCAGTGCAGCTGAATAGGGAGTTAGTTGGTTTGTTGTGTTTTTTCTTACTTGCTGTCACATGATAATCTTGTTTGGTTTGACCTTGTGCGGGGAGCACCAGGGTTGATTTCTACACTGTTTTAAGGCTAGTGGGGGTCTTTTTTTGGAAGGGGTCAGATAGTGTGGCAGACATCAGGGGTTGGGGATTAGCGGGTTGCATTAAGTAAATTAGGCTTGTAATCTAGATGTGGGGGATTGATAAGATGATTCAGCTTTGAGTTACTGCAGTTTCAGGATAGACTGGGTTGGGTTTATTCATTACATCCTGGACGGTATTAGGGTGTCACAAACCTTCTGTGATCTGGTGGCATTGGGCGGTTTCTAGTTTGTTGGTATATTGGGTTGAGTTAGTTTTGCCTGGTTTGTTTTATTGTGGGTGATGCTGACCATGATGGTGGTGTCTTGAGGTCATATTGCTACCAACCATGATGGTGGTTTAAGTGTCTTATTGTTTATAATGGGTAGTTGGTGTGATGTTAGTATTTTATTAAATCAAATTTAGAAGAGTTTTAAGAGGGGTATTACATTCATTGGACTGCAAAAAAAAAAGTATTTAATTGGGCGGTACTATAGGGTTGCAATGTGGTATGGTGGTATTCGGTTGCCTCAGCATGGCTTCAATGGTGGTGGGCTTAGTAGTGGGTTCAGTGGCTGGCAGGGCTTTTGATATCATTGTTAGGCTTCCTGTGGTTGGGTGGTATGGTTTAATTACATCATGAGTAGCTATGATAGATGATGAGGTTATGGTTTGCTACCTTACCATGGGTGAAGGGTCAGTGGTTCGTTTCAGTATTAGGTACTCGGTTGTTTTTGTGATTTATGTGATTTGGATCTAGCTGGGTTAGGGAGGATGCGAACACTGAATGATGTCTGACCTAGTGCCTTACTGGTGGTTAGGTTGCTAGAAGTTTGGGTGGAGAGAGGGGGAACAGCCAGTTCAGGCTGGTGGGTGGAGAAGAGGGGCAGGCTTGCCCTCTTCTGTTCTCCCTCTGGTGTTGGATGTGCATTTCAATAAATTGGGAAGGAAAGTGAGCAGTTGCTCTGTTGGATAAGTTAATAAGCAAGCTGAGCTACTTATTTGGATGGTGGAGTAATTCAATAAATTGGAGTTGAGCTGGGTAACGCTGCCTTGTTGGTGCAAATATAAGTGAGCAAGTGGGGGACGTGCTTATCAAGGGTGAGTTGGTTATGCTGACCTTATGGTTATTTTATGTTTTCCATTCATGGATGTCATCACCTGTGTCATGTTTTTTTGTTGAAATTTATAATTATTGGTTAACAATTATGTTTATGGAAGTTTAATAAAGGTCATCAAATGTCATTCGATGTTGTGTGTTTATTGAAGTGGACAAATGTTACTTCCCAACCTTACTTTTACTGATTTAATGGGGCAGTCACAAAACAATGAGGCAAGGGAGAATGTAGCCATCACAATAATGACAATTTCAACATTACATAAGGTGTACATTAAAGCCAGTTGCATAATAAAGGTTCCAATGCAGAACAGTGAAGTATTATCTTAAGGTGTTATGAATCATGATTTAAACATTTGTCATGAAGCCAGGAATTTTTGGGCAGCATACGTCTTAACAAGATTTGTAATTGTAGCATCATATATGGTGTAAATTCAACTCTACAGTCTGTTCAAATGACTGTACATATTGCAACAAGGCTAAGCACAGTAGCACAAAGGGCACCAGAGTAATGTGGATGAAAACAAAAACTCACAAGATTTTGCCATAAGCTTTGCACTTCCATTTCCCCTAAGTTACAAATACTGCTCGGCGCCAGGCATTGCACAACTGCTGAGGAGACAGAGTGATGACACAGAACAGGGAACAGACATAGAGAGGAGGAGAGGGAGGCAGGAAGAAAGTTGATTATGACAGAAGCAGAATAATGGTGGCACAAAACAATATGTAGGCAACAGCTACACATAAAATAATGTGCTAAAACAGTCAACAACACTTTGCTAATGCCTGGATTAGAACCCTTGAAAGCATGCAGAATCAGTCTATAGAGCTGAGCATTAGCTCTTTAGATTACAAAAGAACTTCTGTTTTACATACTTTAAATTCCACAATTGAAGTGAAAGTGAAAATGTACTGAAGTAGAAGTAAACAGAGATAGAGAACAGCAGCTGTATTGCTAATGGCACATTTAGGGCCATCTATATGGTATATTACTCTTAGGTTTTATCTCGTTATTTGTCTGTCACTCTACAATACATTTCTTGCTATAGGGAACAAAAAGGGGTAGGAGAGTAGAGGTAAGATTAAGGCATAATCAGGATATGGGTAGTTTACTGAGTCTCCCTGATGGGTATTGAGTGTTTTTGCAAATGCTTTCTTGTTGCACTACTGAAATGGTATGTTAATGAAATGTTGTAAATAGAGAGAAATATAGATATTAGCAGTTAAACATGTGATAGGAATATAAGGGTCTATATTACCAGAGCGAAAGTCCTTTTGAGCAAATACCTAAACACTGACACGTATTGTGTGAACCGCGAGAATACCGAACGCACTAAACCGCAAAATTTTAAATCTCGAACTGTCGTAGTCGGCCAACCCCACCACCTGCTACATACTACCTACCCATACAAAATAAATAAACCACATACATACACTAACCAAACCCTACTTCTAACCCTAAAGTAAAGCACCAAAACCCTACTCCTAACCCTACACTAAACCCCACATACACAACTATCTATGCACTATCCTTAACCCCTCCCTAACCCTAAGGTCTGTAACTACTGCACACTTCCCCTACGAAAATATACACAAACAAAATAAATAATCCACATACATACATTTAACAAAATCCTACACTAAATCTTGCATACACGACCTATCTATGCACTTACCTTAACCCGCACCCTAACCCTAAGGTCCGCAACTATTGCAAACTTACCTTATGGAGCTATACCACAGACGGGCCAACCATGGTAATTTGACATTTCCAAATTTGCATTTTTTAAAGTTCGCTGTAATGCTGGTTCACGCAATATGTGTCGACGTTCACGGATTCGCTTAAAGAGACTTTCGCTCTCGTAATAGGGACCCGAATATAAAATGTCAAAAATAATAAATGGATATACAGCTGTAATAAAATCCATGACACTATGCAAACATATTAGGCTATAGACAAGGGAATTATCTCAACACACCAGACAGGAAGTTGTAGTTAATTATACCCAGCAGCCTAAATATTAGAGTAACTGTATTCCCTTTACTTTGTATTCCCATGGCATAGCGGATTTAAGGACATTTGTGCAAAAGTAACCCGACTGCTGTAGCTGAAACTAAAATCTTTATCTTTTGTGATAGGAAGTTAAAAGCCATTCATCATCACTCAGCCTTGGTGTGCGGTGCCATCCTCCTCACAAATGATGGGCCATTTGTGTTGTGTACAATTCTATTTTTTTTTAACCAGATTAAACATGTGAAAAAGGAGTTGATAGGACAGTAGGGAAAATTGGAGTGGCAAGCAGAGGGTAAGACATGGGAATAAATAGAGGAATTTGCAGGTGAGTGGTGGGAGAGCACCATAGCTATCCATTTCTTCCAAACATAAATGTATTGAACATGCAATTTCATGACTTTGAACAGTCACTACACCAGGAATGGATGACAACAACACAATAATGTTGTATAGCCAACTGGACCAAATTAAGTGCGTCAAGATGACACACAGGCTATGAGGAGAGCTATGTGTGTGGCATAATTTTTTTTGTGTGTGTGTGTATAGAACAGGTGAGCATTTTTGATTTTTTCATGGAGAAAGAGGAATGTTGGGGAAGGTGATTAGGAATGGGAGGGTCAGGTAGGTCGGTAGCAGGCACAGGCATACAGAACATACAAGACAGACAAGGATGGTGATGGAAACAATGGGTTGGATAACACCATGATTGGTATAGGTGGTTACTTCAGGGGTGCATCCATGTCCAGCTTGAGAACAGTGAGGATCTAGTCCACACCTTCAGAACTGTCATCACTGTTTCCTGTGTAAGTTGCCTGGGTCAGTGCTAGATGTGGCATCTTTTGGCATTATGACACAAAACCTTTTCAACCTTGCCAATTTGGGCACCAAGATCCCTCTCATGAATGCCCTCCACCAGCCCTGTCAGCTCCTGATGGGTGACAAAATTGCCATCTTCACTACTACTGCTCCTGGAGGGTACCACTGTACCAGTAGCTGGGGCAGAGCCATCTGACACAGTTTATGGAGACAACACTGACAGATTGTGACCCAGATGTGTTGGGTGTCTGTGCTGCCAGTGGTGGTGCCACTGCAGTCACCTATGGAGGTATTGTGGGCCAAACCTCCCTGTGCAGACAGTCATTTTTTAGTAGCAATGTATATATATATATATATATATATATATATATATATATGTATAGAGAGAGAGAGAGAGAGAGAAAAATGAATGAAAAAAGAGAGAGATAGAGTTGGGAAGACAAAAAAGAAAGAATTAGATCATAGCATGCCACATTACCTTATTATTTCAATATATAAACCAGTATGAGAACTATATAAATACACCCTGGCCAAATTCAGATATGATGGCAAAGCATTAATGTGTAATAAAATCAATCACAATGGCATGATATGACTAATATAATTGTGTATTTCCAAAGTACAAAAGTGGCAGATCAGACTGAATGCATACTCCCCTCCAGGTCTTAATGACAGAATTTCTATAACATCACTTCTGAAACTCAAAACAGTTATTTATGTTATGAATTATTTATACTGTCATTAGTATTTTTGCCCCACAATATTTTTTATATGTGACATTATTGATTTAGCATTTGGTTAGCTGACATTTCATGTCTATGCAAACAGTGGGAGAATTTACTATCACTTTGCACTTCCTGTGATGTTTCTTAATTGAAAGGAAATGATGTGGGTTAATAGTTTACTAATTGGTTATGTGTGTATTTAAGGAGTCATCAGCCAGCAATTTACTGTTCTGAAGAAGTCTGAATATTGATGAAAGCGCTAAACTTTTTCTTTTATCTATGTTTATATTGTGATTTTACGTGCATTTGTACTTTGGTTGTACTTGGTTTTGACTACTGGATTTAGTAAAGGATTTCTTATCATCCAGGCTCTGTCTCGTTGGATACCACCCTGCATCTGCTGTTTATTTTAGTTTTTGGTTTTTGCTTACCGAGTTTGTCTATAATTGTGTATTTCATTGTGCCTTATCAGATTTATGTTTTCAAAGTTAATAACTGCATTTGTCAAAATTTAATTTTTAATGTCATGCAGTATTGCAGTAAATATCATCTAAATAATATCCTAAAAAATCTAATGTGTGTTTCTGGGTTTTGAATCCATATACAATTAAACTGATGGACTCATTGCCTAACGCAATCATACAGAACTATTGACGCAGGCATGTATGCTTGGTATCATGGTTAAGGTATGCCTGTTCAAGGTGATATGCAATGATTGACTGAAAACACTTCTTTGCCTTGCATTAAGACCTGATGCATACTTTCCCCCCGCCTCTCCAACGTAAGTTAGTCTGTCCTGATGCACCTCATGGTTTTCTACTATCTCTGCTGCAGCTGCACTGTAAACAAAACAAAGATTGAGATAAGAAATCATAATGAATAACTGCATTGATTGGCTAATCAATGCCATGTCATAGACAGTTTATGGGTCAGTATACTTTAGACAACTGAGGGGTGTTTGCAGTATTCAATCTATCCACCCATTTGCTTAGGAGGTCCTGCTTGCACCTCTTCATATCACTGTAGTGGTGATGATATTGCTCCCAAGTGTAGGGGGATGCCAGATGCACTGGAGTCAGCCTTGGCAAATATATTCTAAGTCTCAGCCTTATACTGAAACCCAGTATAATCTCTCTGCAGAATCCTCTGACTACAGCACTTCACGAGGAATATCACAAAATCCTGAACTACTCAACACCCCATATTTGTGCTCTAAATGGAAAACCATCATTACTATTGCCAGCCATGTCTCCAGCAGTCAAGCTAGAACTATGTGTCTAAACTGACACCCAATTCAGATATCACATTTAAAAGCTTGTGCACAAAGATGCACATCTTTGCTAGCTGCATTTGCACAACTGAAAGCACAACAATGGTTTGCCAGACACATTGGCATTGAGTACATCAAAAAGTACAGAAGCTGTGAAATATGGCATTGAAATTTATCCATGTGTGATGCTCAAACTATTAACACATGCTCCAATGTTAAACACTTAAATGATTCATGCTGTTTGTTATCATCATGGTTGTCCGAAGGAAAAATGGTATGACTTGTGATATATTGGGCTGCTGAGACTTACATAGTAGTACGATTAAGGGGTACTACCTGAGAATCAAACCCATGAGAAAAAAAAGATAACATTTTAAACTTTGCTTATTAACTGTCATTGCCATAGGAAAACATACTTTTTAATGTGGTAATTAGAGGTATACAGATTTAAGAATAAATGGAGATATACTTTAGAGATGCCAGTATGTCAGTGACTTTAGTCATGGGACTGCATTTCTTTGTAAACGGCAGTAGTGTTTTTTGTAAAAACATTACAGATGCACAGTTGCATAATCAGCATATTTCATAGTAGTTAAGTTGCACATACATACTTTACAATGCATTCTGTCATAAACAAATATGTATGATACATGATAACTCTTAACAATTTTAACAAAAATATTGTGCGCACCATGCCAATGCATGTATATTCTACATTAAATATCCTCTTTGTCATGTTTAACAGAATTTATACACATGATGTTGGGCTTCTATAGCAAGCAGTAATGATACATTTATTACAATAAGCATAGTTATGATACTCATACATTTGTTGTGATATTCCTAATCAAAATGTTGCTGACAAATGCATTCTGACTCCTTCTGTAAAAGTATCTGTTCATAGATTCACAGATGTTACTAGGCTAATGACGTGGGAGGGCTTTCTAAGCTTAACCAAGTTTTCCCAAAAGAATAATGACCCAAATGATTCTGTATCCAAATAGGACATTGAGGCCCAGGCATTTATAAGCTACCTCTGTCCATAAGGCATATAAGTGCCAAGCCTGGTGTAAATTTCCAAACTCAGCTTCACACGAATGGGAAGTCTGTTCCATAGGAGGGGCAATTTCTGGGACACATATCTGTCTCTCCAGCATGTTCTGTTTAAGTCAAGGGAGGTACATCTCAGGCCATTAACACCCACATGGACTATGACAGAGTCACAATGGTACCTGTGGTTCAATGACCTGAGTGCCTGTGTGACTTGATGGATCCTAGCCCCAGAAAGGCAGTTAACCATGTTTGCAGGATTCAAACCCTGTATTAGCAGTCCTCTGTTTTAAGCTCTCTTCACATAAGCTCTCTTCACATACACCTTGTGCAACAGTGATAACTACCTGACAGGTGCATTTCCTTCACTGAGTATTGAGTGCTGATGGCTGAAATTAAAATTTTCATTTTTCCTCATAGGAAAAAAAATGGGTTTGTGCACTGCTGAAAGGAGCACAATTGCAAAAGGTATTTTAAAAAAAAGGAAACAGTAAACAAAATGTACATCAAACAACAGAGCAAGAACTGCATTACAGTGACACATTCATCCTTCTCAAATCTCCTTGCCACATTAGAACTTTAATTTCTGGCACACATTATCAGGATTGTAGCTAATGGCATTTCATGTATTTTGTATATGGTGGGTAGATAAATTCATAGATCATTTTTGGAGTTAATCAATTTTGCTTTATTTATGTATTTTCTTTTCTTTTATGTTTCCTCTCTTACAGGGCTATGGCACCCAAGATATCTGCACCCTGTAAACCACCATGCATTGATGTTGAGAATGATGTGATCATTCGGGAATTAAGTCACCATGGGTCATTTCTCGTAAAAAGAGGCAGGGGAGACAACTCCTACAACTCTTTTAGTGGAGAAGATGGTCAATAATTTGAATGCAGGTGGACCCCATGGATGTACATATTCCAAAATAAGACATAGAGTTAGTGATATGATTACAGTGACTAGACGTTAGGCATCTACAATTGGCAGTGAATGTATGGCTGCAGGGAGGTGGTCCTGTTACTGAACCACTGTTGACTGAAACAGGGAAATTCCTGTCGACTCTCAGAGATCTAAAAATTTCAGTACAAGGTTCACACAGAATCTTTGATGTTGATGCTGATGTGGAAGCTAACCCAAGTGTGTGTACTGCAGTACTTTCAGGTATGCAATACAATTAAATGACTGTTATTATATATATATATATATATATATATATATATATATATATATATATATATATATATATATATATATATATATATATATATATATATATATATAGAGAGAGAGAGAGAGAGATGTGGGATAGAAGAAACAGTGAAGAGAGGGGAAAAGGAGGGGGAGGTGGGGGAGTCAACTGGACAATGAAGTATTGTATGAGCTGTGTATAATTCTGCAACTGTAAAGGGAATTTTTCTGTGTTTCTTGTGTTGTTTTGTGATGCTTGTCATCCGCATTTCATCTCTCCTTTTTATCTTGGCATATCAGGTTCTCTTTTTGCATGACCATCTGCACATGGTAAGCACACCTTATGTACTCTTATTCATGTATTAGAGTATCAGTCGTACAATAGCTAGCACATTCACCTTTAGTGCAGAAGGATGTGGGTTCTATTCCCACATCAGGTAGATTGTTGCTTCTCTAGTGCAGCATAAGAGGGGTGCTGCCTTTTGTATGAAATGTTAAACTGAGGCCCCATCTGCTTGAGTTGGTGGTAGTGCAGGTGGATGCAAAAGATATATAGAATTACAAATCCATTTACAAATATTCATAATTTCCTTTACAATCATACTAATTTTTCAGACCCCACTCCTTTTATTATAACTACCATCTGATTTTACTTAATATTGTTGCAAAAATCCATTTACCATTCAACATAATTTAATTTATTGTTTCAATCCAGATAAACCGATATGACATATGACATAAACTAATTTTTTATCTATTCTTTTAATGCATTCTTTACTTCTTTTCTTACAATATTCATATTTATCATATCCATGTTTCTATTATTCACTTATTTTATATCTTTGAAAAAATATTTTTTACATTTTTCTTGATAACCTTTTTACTCTTTTACATTTTAAAACCATGTTCTGTAATTTCTTCTTCTTGGCAATGTAAACATATTCTATCAATTTTCTTTTTATATGGCATATTTTCTTTTACTGGGAATTTATTTACCAGTCTCCACAAAAAAAAAAAAAAAAATCTTGACATTCTACTTTATGATTACACCATTTGCTTCCTATTTTTATATCTTTAATTTTTTTCATCTGTTATATTTTCCTGTGGTTTTACATAGTAATGTTTTATCATTGCATTCTTATATCACACTTTTCTATCTTTTTTCTATATAATCATTTTTTTATTTTCCACAATTTTTTTTTTCTTTTTATTATTTTATTTCTTTATTTATACACTCTTTTTCTCTTTTCCATTTTTCCATACCCCAAAATGATCATGCCTGTATTTATACAGTTTTACTACTAATATTTCATCTTTTTTTATTTATCCACTTTAACACTTTATACAAATTTAATGAAGCAGCATATACCACTGGATTAATTAACCCTAAACTTCCTTCCCCTTTAGTTACATAAAACTTATCTTTATACTGGGTTTCATCTAGAGCCCCATTAAAAAAATATGTATATATATATATATATATATATATATATATATATATATATATACACACACACACACACACACAATAATTCCTTTTCAAATACTGATGGCAATAAATTAATTTGCTAAGTGTGCTATCTTCCCCATCATACTAAATTTACTAAATAAGCTATTTTTTGAATGATAATGTATACATTCTCCTGAAAACAGAGGTATGTTGTATTTCTTCTTTTTTCCCCCCATTGAATTCTACTTACATCTTTACTCCCAAATTGTATACTTAACACACAAAAAAATATTTTTGTAAAATATATATCCCATATCTTTACTACATCACCTAAACTTTACTTTTCTCTTTATTTAAAGCCATCTCTATCACCACTAGACACACTTTTGTACAAATTATTTCTTTTATTCAAATGTTGTTTTTTTGTAATTATTATAATGTCATCTTCATATGTTAACAGCACTAGAATTCTTAACCCTTTAGGTGTTATATACCCCACCTCCTTCATTTTGTAATTTAGGTTTTGAATTTAGTGGGTTTCAGTTTTTGTTGTTCTGTGGATTCTGCTTCTTGGGCTCAAGATACTGAAATTCAAGATTTCAGTATTTCTAGCTTCTGAAGGGAACCCATATATATATATATATATATATATATATATATATATATATATATATATATATATATATATATCTGTTGCCAATGCCTTACATTTTTATACATTTCAACAATATAAAGAACACTGGAAATCTGTTCCAAGTCACAGCATGAACCATACACTGGCACAATAATAATTGTGACTTGGAACGGATTTCCAGTGTTCTTTATATTTTTATACATTTCATATCCTATTCTATTTGGTCTTACAACCAAATCTATATTTACTAGTCATAATATTTTTAAAGAAATCTCATTTTCCAACTAATTATTCTCTTTTTCTGTTAACTTTTTACTTTTTACATTTTTTCACTAACTTCCCTTTTCTTTAAACATTTCTTGTATATATTATACTACACTATTCATAATATTTTCCCAAGTTCTTTCTATTTTTCCTTTTATGTTTTTTATTTCTTTCATTATACTACCATCTTCTCTTACTAATCTGCTTAAATAACTCAATACTTGTTCTCTTTTTCCTTGTAAAAACATATCTGCTTTATTGATTTCTTTCATATAATTGTTTTTCTTTGTCAAAGTACTTTCAATAATTAAGTTTTAAATCTGTCATTGCATTATTATATGTTCGTCTGTATTTTCTCTGTACTTTCTCACGTCATATTGCCACTGTAAAAAACATTTTTATATTTTTCCTTAAATAGCATTGACCATTCAGACCAATTTTTATAAAGTGTTCTCACAGTAATATGAAATTAAGTGTATCACTTGTGTCTTTCTTTCTTCATTCTATGCCTTCTCATTTATCTAGTTTATTCCTTTGCCTATTTTTATATATATTCCTTGTTTCCTTTTATCTCTAGCCATATTCCAAAATGATCAGAAAATCCAGTTTTAACTAACTCTTTTATCTGATATGTTAATACATAAAGATTTTATTTTGCCAGATGCTACATTATATGGTGAAGTAGTGATAAATAAAGGAACTTATACTTGTAATAGATGCTGCAGCTGTAAGTATATAGTTAGGAAGTTTGAAAAAGTAAATGGCATACATTTTAGACCAAATGGACTATTTAATTATAACACAGAAAGTGTTATATATTTATTAAAGTATGGTTGTGAATTATATTATGTTGGAGAGACAGTTAGGTCTTTTAAGAAACGTATACAGGAACATGTAAGATACATTGTAAATGTAAAAATGGAAAGCCTTTAGCGGTTCATTTTAAATTATATCACAACTCTAACCCAAGCTGTTTGAAAGGAGCAGTTTTAGAAAAATTAAAATTACAACTAGGTGAATTTAGAGAAATAAAGAACAAGCTGCTTTCTGAAAATAAATTATTTATTTTAAAATATAATACAATGGAGCCATTTGGCTTGAACAAAGAGTGTAATTGGAGGTTGGTAAATAGATAATTAGAATGAATTGAATGATGTATTGTAAATAATCTGAACTAATTGAATGAAGTATTGTATATAAATGAAGAATCTGTTTTAATGTTCATTACTTCTTGAAGGCTGTATGTGAAGCCGAAGAGCCAAAGGTCTATTAAAATGGATTTTCGTTAGTACGTTTCTGTGACCATTTCATTGTTGCTTTATTTTATTTTTGAAAGTTCAGTTGTTTTTATTAGTTTCAACTAACTCCCCTTCTCCTACGACTAAACATACTATATATAGTCTTTTGGAAGTCCATTAATTTGTATCCCAACATTTTAAATTACTACATCTTATAACTTCTAACATTTTCAATTTTAACATTTTAACAATAAATGATAAATTTAAATTTAAATGGTAATTTAAAATTTAAATAATTTGATAATTCTATTTTTAATGATAATTTTAACATTTAATCTCATTTCTTTTCTTTTTACACTTGCTTGTTAAATCACAGTTAAAGTCTCCTGTTATAAAATTCATATTTATTATTACATAGTCTAAAATTTGATGAAATAATCTTTCCCTTTCTTAACAATTAGTATAAGCATAAAATGCTATAATTTCATATACTCATTCTTTCCATTTTAAATCTACAATGCTCAAGCTTCCCATTTTTGCTAAAGTTGCATATAATATCTTTACAGTATTTCTACAAAATAGAGCTATTCCAGAACATCTCACTTCCCAAATTACAGATTATGTTTTCTCCCCATAATTTCTATGTTTGTAATCTTTCATTTATTAAAAATTGAGCGTCTTCTAATAAAATTACATCCACATATTACATCACTCTAAAATCCCTATTCTTTTTACTGTATTATTAATACTAGTCAAATTTACACAAAGTACTCTAATATCTTCATTTCCATTTTCCTTAGATTCATGGTATCATAGGTTCATAGCTAATTATTATGCTAACTTTCTTAATAGGCCATTCTAAGCCTAGCCAATTTCTCTCCCAAAGGTGAGACTGAAACAGTGTACTTTGTGTCTGTGAGTCATACACCTTAACCATTGTACCAACTCCCAATCCTTAGCTGTATATATTCTTTTTCATCTAGCTCCTTCCTTTTTTCTTCTTTACTTATTCCTTTAAATATTCCTCTTCTGTCTTTTACTCTTTTACCAATCAAATTATTTTTTCTTTTACTACCTCCCAATTTATGTTTTCTTCATCACTTATTTCAGAATCTTCTTCTACGTCCTTTTTATCTGTTTTCCTCATCTACTTTTTCTTCTATTTGAATACTTCTAAAATGTATTCTCTTTCTTAATTGGTTTCTATTTCTTTTTCTTTTTCCTTACTCTTATTTTCATTGTTGGAATCCATCCACAAACGTCCAATTTTGCTGCAACATTTCAATTTACATTTTTCACATCATGTTTAATTTCCTCACAAATATAACATTTTCTTTTAAGACAGTTAATTATTAAACGCCCTTCTTTTCCAGGAAAAAAAAACATGTTTTGGGTTGTCCCCATTATTTTACGACACTGCTATTCTCCTCTACATTTATCATGTTTGGTATATGTATATTTTTTTCTATTTCTATTTTTAACCCAGTATTAATATCTTATCCACCAGTCCATAAACCCCATTTGTCATAATCTTTTGCAATGTCCAGTAATTCTTTACATGAAGCTTTCAAATGTACTTTTAAAGTTTCTCTTTCCACCTCTGCTTGAAATTGTATATGCATTTTCTCTTTTGTTTCCTTGTAAATACTTTTATCACATAAAGATTCCATGGGTTACAGTCATTCTGTTTTTCATAGTCTCCGAAAACCTTTTCCAGTGCAAAAACAGTCTCAAATATAATGTCACAAAATGTCTCTTTGCTAATAAGAATAAATGTACTTACTTCATGTGCTTTTATGCCCAAAGGAGCTATTAAATTGTCCCACACTTCATACCCGTTCGTTTCTTTTTCTTTACTTTAAATCTTTACCACGTACTTCCATTTTTCATTTTATTCTGCCTTCTTTTCTGCTACTCCCCTTTTGTCATCCTTTACTTTCTCTACATATATTTTCATTTCCAGCTTACCACTATTCTTCAGGATTGTCTCTGCATCCTCCTTTTGTATTTTCTTCATAATTTCCCCACAGGAAATATCTCCTTCATTTTCTGGCTCACTCTGCATCACTATTTCTTTAAGTAAATCATCCCGCAACCCTTCCAACTGGAGGGCTGTAATTATGCATTCATCATTTGCTGACTCATCTCCATCAAAGAGATTTCTTTTAAACATCTGTCCAGAATCATGCACACATTCTAGTGTTTCAATATTTTCTTTCTCCACCAGTCATCTTGCCAATCCATTATCTCCTTCTCTCTCCATCTACCTGCCTGTTTCTCCAGGCCACCTCTTTGCCTGGAATGGAAACAGGAAGTCTTTGCAACATAGGTCCCACTTGCAACAACAATGAGTACTGGAAGTTCCATGATGCTTTGGCCAAATTTTCCCTAGTAGTGTAAATACCACTCAGGTCTCCCCTGAAAAGAGGCTACTAACCTAGTAGGACTAGCCTAGTCAAAGATAAATAAATAAAAAGGTAAATATATGTGTAACTTAAAGTTATTTGGTTTCATTCCATTAGCATCTCTTAAATTTTAATATACATTTCACATAACATAGGTTTGATCATTGTTTATTCTATTTTTCTTTTTCTGTTGCTTACTTGTTATCACAGGTGATCTTGCCAGTGGTACTGTGAAAATCCTTCCACCTGATATCAGTGTATTAATGGCTCCTGATGATGATTATGGTGATGAAGAAGCACAGTCTGGGGGTGCATAGGCTCAGTCTGATACTGACACTGTGTGTCCAACATCTGCTGCCCCTGTTTTGGACATTGTCGGTATGCTTATTTCTACCCATGACAGAGACACCTCATACATGGAACATCTTGAGTGTGATACAGCTGATCAGGGTAGTGTGGTTGCTCTAGTTGCAGAATTGGTTGATTCTCCCTGTAGCCATTGTGAGACGAGGTGAAAACGACCTGAGTTATCTGTAAATGATCCCTTGGGCATTATAGACAATGTGACAGTTTATAGAGTGGTATTCTTTCCTGTTGATGTAATCCCCTCCCTCTTCATTGGGTAGCGCTTTTATTTCTATTTGTGTGCAGTCTATGGCCCCAAAACTTCAGGTAAGTGTGCTATTGCATAAAATTCATGAATGGTTCTTACTTTCTCCTCTGGGGTGAGTGGGAAACAGATGTGCTCCCTTGCATGTTGTAGCAATGCATATGGAAACTGATATAATATTCTGGAAGCTGAAGTCTATGACACCTGTAATTTGTCCCCTGTGGGTCTCTGAAAAGAAACTGTAGTTAGTATACATAAAGCTACACATACCTCTGTTTCTACTGAGATGGGTTCTCTATGATTTCCCTGGAGCCCCAGGTGAGGACAGCAGGGGTTGCATATTTCCCCCAGTGTTTCTCTGTCCACTAATAGTGCTCTACAATTTCTGTTTCATGCAGTACATGCTAGACCAAACTGGGTTTAAACACCCTTCTTTTTCTTGGCCAAGGTCTGACAGCAGCAGCATCTTGACTTAAAGCCTGTTGGACATACTGGTTAATAATGGAGGCAGCAGCAATCACTAACATGTTTTTCTTTTCTAATTGTAATCTTTCCTGCAATACAAAGAGTTTTGGATTTCAGAGCAAATGGTTACACTGATGTTACACTGAGTACACACAATCACTTTATAGGTTGCTGACTAACTCCACCATGCTGGATTGATTAATTAGCACTTAATTTGGCTACATATGCTTTCATTAACATATTATGCCATCTACCCTTGTTTTGAGGTTCTACCCTAATTGTATTTAATGAATACCAAATAGCATGCTACCATGTGTGCAGTGCACTGCAGAGTGTACACAATAGCTGCACTTAGTGTAGCTGTTCATGAATCCGGCCCTATATTTATTGTGATTTATGTTGGCTTCCTATCTTTGTAGCTGCTAACACACATACACACACATACATACATATATATATATATATATATATATATATATATATATATATATATATATATATATATATATATACACACACCTATATATACAAATATCGAAGTCCTGCAATGCATTAATTCATTTTTGAGTAAATATTTTAGGAAATAGGCACACAGTTAAATCTAGAGTCTATCTCTTATTTTCCCATCTTTGTAGAAATACCAGCTTAGCCAGTCTGAGCCATTTTCAAGAAATGTAGAAGTTAATACTGGGGAATCACATGCAGTGGTAAATAACAAGAATATTAAAATAATAAAAGTAGTAATAACCTATCCATCAAAATCTTATACATATCGATAGAAAGACCATCATGTCGAGGCATCTCCACATTTTAAAATATTTATTTAATCCCATTTTTTTAGTTTGATTGTTGTTAACTATTGAAAATTCAACTTTTTACATTTACAAGGATTGTTTTCAACCAGTATTTATAGGTTCACATTTAAATGTTACGGACATTTTTGACATCTGGTTTAAGAACATGATTCTGGCACCATTTATTTGTTTGAGATAAACCTTCCTGAAGGATAGCTAAGTAATTTGGGGATGCAATGACTCCTCCTAGCTTGCAATCATCTGCAAAACTTAGTCAGAGATCCTTTTTTTTTTTTTTTTGAAATATGTTTACAGTGTGTTTACTTATTATTAAATACTTGTCTACAATAGTCTGAAATTAATGCACTCAAGCTATTCAACAGGATATAATTTCCTTTGAGTGTATTGTCATGGTTTAACATTTCATCACAGCATCTGGTGAGTTAAGCACCATGATGCCTTTTGTCATAGTAAAACCTAATTTACTTAGGCCATTTCTTCAATAAAAAGCTTAGTGAACATTTTACTGAAACCATGGCCCAAATAAATTTAGAGTATCTCTGCTTGGAGAATGCACTAAAGGCATTCACAGCATATTAAGCACCACATAAGGTGGTGTAAAAGGTATGTCAAACAAATGTGAAGTGTTAAACTGTGATAAAACACCTTTAATCATCCAGTAGCCTACTTATAAATTGCTCTGTCCATTCATTCTCAGTTGGCCAGAGGTTTACTGGGCTAATTTGGAGTCACTACCTTAACATCAGAGATGGTTGAAAAGATGGCTATAGGTAGTAGAATTTGTGACGCAACCGCCCAGTGTTCTCTGATGATGGAGCAGACCCTTGAGTATGAAACATAGGTTTTCAGTGATGCAGTCTGATTTCAGATATTATAGAAACATCACACTTTTAACTTGTTCCCTACTGTGACCTCCTAGGCCTAGTGGTTTACCTCTAATCAATAATACCAGAGTTAGTGAAGCATAAGGCATAGAGGCTTCATTTATTTAATTCACCTCCTCCTGTTTTTTTTTTCTCCATAGTCATTTAAAGCAAGAACTGACTGCTTCTCAGTGATAGTGTCCCCAGTAATATGGGGGGGGGCTTGATGATGGATGGCTGCATCCCCAGTGCTAGGACAGGGATAATACACAGATGGAAGCACCCTCCAGTACTATGAGGGGGACAATTCATAGATGGCAGTACTCCCAGTGGTATGAGAAGGATTATCTATAGATAACAGTGCCACCAGTGCTATGAGGGGAATGATCCACAGACAGCACCCTAGTCCTATGTAGGGGTTGATCCATATATGTCAGCACCCCATTGCTATGAGAGGAATGATCCATAGATGTCAGTACCCCCAGGGGATAGGTGATCCATAGATGGCAGCATTCCCAGTGCTATGAGTGGGATGATCCATAGATGGCAGTACTCCCAATATTATGGGGGGAGGGGATGATCCAGAGATGGCTTCACCACCCAGGGCTATGAGAGGAATGATCCATAGATGCATACCTCTCAATCACTTAGAGCAAGAAATCTGGACAAAGCCATAAATAATGGGGGGGGGACAAAGACACAAACATAAGAACACTTTTAATACTTCTCTTACAAACTTAGAAAGTTAATAGAATAACAGGTTTTGCAATAGTATGTACTTTCTGAAGGGTATGAAGTCTGAAGTTCAACTGTCTGTCATTATTTTCTGACTTCAAACCTCAATAATTTCCAACAATTTGCCAGAATAACACAATTTTATGAAAAAACAGGCAAAAAATCTGGACATTTTGCAAAAATCTGTACAGTTGAGAGGTATGCATAGATGGTAGCACCCGCAGTGCTATGAGCAGGATGATTCATAGATGACAGCACCCCAGTGCTGTGAGGTGGATGATCCATAGAGGGCAGCACTTTCGGAGTAATGCAGGTGATCCATAGATGGCTGCACCCCAATGCTATAAGGGGAATGATCCACAGATTACAGTGCCCCACTGCTATGATGGGAAATTTCTCCAGAAAAAGGTAATATATGTGTCTGGGGTCCTCCTTCACTGAAGGATTAGGGTGTTCAAACTTATTATTGTATTTTATACCCAAAATAAAAGTAAAGATGCTTGTACAAACCAGTAAACCATTCTTTTCCAGGGGGAAGTGGTATCATTTTGTGAGAATAGAAAATTTTCTAGCTGTATGAAAACCTTTAAGCCATTAATGCATCCATCTAGAGACTGATGTTTAGCACATTATAGTGAATTATTGAACAATTCTTATTGTAAATAATTAAAGTTTCTTTTTTTTCATGGCTGCTTTATCAGTCATGATTCACAAATCCAGTTACATGAATACCTAAGTACTTCTAGCAGTGCAAGACACTATTACTTCGCACTTCAGAAATGAAGACAAAATTCAATAAAGAATCAGTTATTGACTCTGAAATTGGAGTAGTGGCCACGTTTCTAAAATGTCCGAAATCAGAATGGAAGAATGACATACTGAGCATGAACAGTAACGTGACCTCTTCCATTTGTAAAGTTTAAGCCGTGACTCCAGGATTAGCTTGTAGCATTAATAGCAGTCATTCCATGTCTAGACTGAAAAGAATGTAAAGGAAATAGTGGGCATATACTTAACATTCATTTTTAACTCATTCACTCCAATGGAGCTCAGGAACTTTGCAATGTCTAATGGGCGGAGCCTAAGCCTTTTCACAGAACCAAATTATGTCCACACATTTCAAACAAATGTTCATATCTCTAGAACCATAGGGGTTATGAAAGATGTATAAAGGGCAAACTTCAGCACAAACTATTTTATAGTGGTAGTATTCTTTAGGTTCTAGGTCTTAAACTGAATTTTATAAGTCACAGAAAATACAGTAACTATGACGTGTGTAATATTTTGTAAACAACCTACAATATCTCAGCAACCACTCAAGTTACACACATAAAATCAGTGGCATTTTATTAATCTAGCTGTGAGCTTTCTTATGAGGCTACAAAGTTCTGTCTGTGTTACTTTGTTGTTGAGATATTTAGAAAAATGTGAAAATTATATCTCAATAAATTAATATCATAAAAATAACAGTTAATATCTATTTACCTGCACTAGACAGAGGTCAAATATTAATGCAGCTGAGTTTGCCATTGTGTAAGCTTCAAAAAGAAGTCTTTTATAACCTTGCACATAGTATGGTTTGGGAATTATTGATGCAAATATGAACAAGCAATATATGATGCCTACTGCAGATGCACCTGGTGGCATCATTCGGATGTAAAGAGTTAATATGAGTAACAGTGAACTTATAAATTGCCCCCAACCCCCATGTTAGCTTGAAGGAAACAGCAGCAGTTCAGATCTAGTATTATAATAATTATAGTTTTGTCGTTTGTTACTGTTTCTTTATCAGTGAAAAGTGTGTAAGGTAGGCTGTAGGAGGAGGAAACTGGGACTACTGCTTTAGTATATGGATAACAGTGCTAGGAACACCACGTGCAGTCCCTTAGACTAGCATTTGTAGAGTCTGTATTTCTTCATTTCTCTAGTGATGAGTGTTCTTAATTAATTAATTTATTTATTTACATTTGTTGACTGGACGTAAGTCCGTTTTCAGTGGAGGCCCGGGGAGAAACGCTCCACAGTTAAAATATACAGACAGTAGTTACATTGGATTTACATAGCAATTAACAATTTGATTAACATAGCAATTAATTACAAACATCGTTACAGATGAAGAACATAGTACATCAGTAGACAACTAGAATCTTTATCTGTGAAGTACATAACAGACATTAACAATTGTTACAATAAGAAGTTCCTGCTGTATAATAAGTTGTAGGCTTATGAGCATTTGAGTTTGCTATAATCAAGGTAGTTAGTGGGGTGGAAAGAAAGGTAGTGGTTGGATGGGGTGGGTGATATTAGACTGGGAGTTGCAAGGGCATAGCCAGCATGTTTTTAGGTGCGATTTTAGTAAAGTTTTGAAGTGGGTGCATGATGGTACGGAGGTAATTGTGGGTGGGAGGGAGTTCCATAATTTGGCTATGGCGCAAGAGAATAGTGCTTCACCAGCAGAGTTATTGGCTTTAGTGATCTGCAAGTGATTTTTGTTGCTGGATCTTAGTGGTCTGGTGGTGCGATAGGGTTGGAGTAGATTCTGGAGGGATGGGACATTTAGTGGATGGTTTACTAGTTTGTGGGTGAGTGAGAGTTGATACCATTGAAGGAGATGAGGGAGTTCAAGCCAACCCAGTTCAGCAAGTGAGAGACAGTGGTGACTATGGTAGGATGCCCCTGTGGCGAATTTGGCGATTTTGTTGTAGCAGGTCTCTAGCTTGTTTAGATCGCATTGCCTTAGGTTGGTATATATTGGAGAGGCATAAAGTAGGGTGGAGATAAGGTGGGAATTTGCTACTGAAATCTTTACTGCTTTGGTGAGAAGTTGCTTATTTCTGTATAATGCTCCTAGTTTTTTGTGGACTTTTTTTATGGTCATGGATATGGGAATGTCAAATATTAGTTTACTGTCTATTTCCATTCCTAGCGATTTGGTGTGTTCTGTTCGTTGTATAGTGGTGTTGTCTTTTGCTGTGACGTTAAAGTGTGAGTTGTTTTGAGTATGTTTGGTGGGTTGGAAGATGAGTAGTTTAGTTTTGTTTGGGTTGAGTATTAATTGGGCATTGGATAACCAAGTTTCAACAGAGGAAAAGGCTTCCTGTGTGACGTTTTGCAGTTTGGATAGGGACTGGGCTGAGCAGATGATGTTTGAGTCATCTGCGTATTGTATGAGTGTGCCATGTTTGGTGGCAGAGGCTAGATTATTGGTGAAAATAGAGAAGAGTAGGGGTCCAAGGATGGATCCTTCAGGAACCCCTACAGAGACAGGTAGTTGGGGAGATATGTCATTCTGCCATACAACGGATTGTTGGCAGTCAGACAGGTAACTCTGAAACCAGCTGGTGACTGATTGAGAGAAGGATAGGTTATTGAGGACAGAGATGAGTTGTTTGTGTGGGACCATGTCAAATGTTTTAGATAGGTCTAGGAAAGTAGCAGAGGAGAGATAGCCATTGTTTTTATGCTGAAGGATAGCATTAGTAAAGGAGAGTAAGGCAGTGGTGGTGCTATGGTTTGGTCAGAAACCATGCTGAGTATTGGAAAGGAGGTTGTTAGTAAGGAGGTAGTCTGAGACCTGAGAGTGAATGCATTTCTCTAGTATTTTGGAGGGTGGAGAGAGAATAGCTATGGGGCGGTAATTGGTTAGTTCTGTGGAGGGGCCGCCTTTGTGGAGGAGAATTATATGTGATACTTTCCACAGTGTGGTAACGTAACTTTCTGATAGAGATCGGTTAATAAAGATGGATACTGGGTAGGCCAGAGCATCAGCTGCGATTTGTAGGTATTCACTTGGGAGGTTGTCTGCTGCTAATTTGGTGGGCTTAAGTTTAGTTAAGAGCTTTTTTATGTTGGAGGTAGGTACAGGAGAAAAAGAGAAGGCAGTGGGGAGATTACTAGTTGAAGGTGTGGGTTGGAGGGGAGGAGGGTTGTGTTGTTTAGCTAGTGATAGTATGGTTTGTGTGAAGTGTGTGTTGAATGAGGTAGCAATATTTTCGGAGGAGTGAGGGATGTTAGGAGGAGGGGTACTGACTTTACCTGGGTGGTGGATGGAGTTTATGTAGGACAAGAACTGTTTGGGGCTGTGTTAGGAGGAGTCTAGGGCAGACTGGTAGTATTGGAATTTGTCCTGTTTTATTAGTTTTTTGACTCTATTGCGTAGTTCTAGGAATTTCTGTCTAGTTGAGGGGGTTTTGGTTTTGCACCAGTGCTCCCAGGCTTTATCCCTGTTTTTCATTTCTGACTTAGTGGTTTTCTGTAGCCATTGGGAGGGTTGTGCTTTGGTTCTGGAAAGTCTTATGGGGGCATGGTAATTAAGGATGCTCAGGAAGGTAGTATTAAAAAATTCAACTACTTAATACAGCACTAAAATATCTTAAAGTGGTTAATGTGTATAATTAATTAGTGAAATAGTTTGATTCAGGTATACTAATTTATACATAGTTAATTTTTATATAATAACTTCTTTCCTAGTCATCTTCAACCTTAGTACTGCCTATCTATCTGAGTGCTTAACTGTTTTAAAATGGGCAGAGTTTTCACAAATGCATGTCTTCTCATTTATTAAAGAGGGAACCCTTTCTCATTGGCTTGGGTAGATGGTGCTCAACAACCTAAAAAGTATTTCAGTAATAATCTGGTACAAAGTACAGTTAATGCACTAAAACTGGTGACTCTGAATGAATAGCCATAACTTACTTGCTGAAAGGGATGCTTCACATTTTAATCTAACCTTGATCTCTCAGAATAGTGTTATCCTTCACTGGTATTTATAAAATGAATGTAGATAACAAATGCCACAGTGGCTAAAATTAGCTATATGAGAAAAGGAGTGAAGGAGGCATGTCAAAAGTAACAAATATATCACATTTTAACACAGTGTTAGGTTACATAATTCAGATACACCAATAATTAATGACCATCTTTTCCACATCTCAAAATAACACCAGTCTCTTGAAATATCATCAGTCACACTGCCATCACCAAAAAATACTGCATCTAGCTTTAATATGACCCTTTATTTCTTCAGAAGACTAGACTGATAAGACAGGTGCAGAAAAGAAATCATAGAAAAAGTCTTAAATAACAAAATAAACCAAAGAACTTTGACAGGTAGTGCTATTAATAATTGTAATGATGCTCAGAGGATAAAAAATGAGAAGACATGCAGATGATGCTAAATATGAATTTGATGTTTCTAACCTAATTTTTTTATCACTTTTATTGAATTATCACTTAAGACACAGGCAAACATAGATTTTATAAAAGAAAACAAATCATATTAACATGTTTATAATTATAAACATTATGCATCACATATATTCTTTTGTACAATTATCATCAATCCAGTGTTACGTAAATTGCTTAAGTCCTCCATTCACTTAAAACTTAATCCTCCCCCAAAACTTTATTGTACATATATTGTTTTTCTAACCTAGATTTTGAGTTAAATCACTAAATAATGAGTTACTTAAGACTCACTGTTTAAGTTAACAATTACAACACTAACCCAACTAGTTAAGGAAAAAAAAAAAAACTTTTCCTAGCTGAAAACTGAGCGATGTATGTCTCAAATTAATTCAGTGAACAAACATTCTACATCACTTAAAGACTGTACCTTCTTGGCATGAAGCATTGCTATGAAGACATTTTTTAACTATTTGAGTGAACATGGTATAAACCACTCTTTCAGTGAAATAATTACTTCCACTATTGTGAATGATCATCTCTGTGGTAAAATGGCTGTAGTGCTGATGTTTTTGATATGAAAGAGGGTTTATTACATTCTAGAAAGAAATGGACAGAAGTTCATCCTAATTATGCAAGGTGTGGTTTTACCCTATTTATAAGAGAGTTAAGATGATACTTCATAAACTTAAAAAAAAAAAAACTGTTTCCCTGCCCCTTTACTAGAGTAGTCCAGCAAAGAGTTAAACCTAACAGATTTTGGGTATCGTCTGTGGCTAAAGCCAGAAATTTACAAATGAGAACTGATGAGCTGAAGTCTATCTTCATCTATAAAAACAAATGGTCAGCAACCTTTACTGATCCTTAGCAAGCTTCATGCATCAAAAAGCATGATTACTCCACTTATTATGTAAAGGAGCTTGAGAGGTGGGGGTTTCATCATGTGACGGTAACAAAACAAGACTAAGTGGCATGCCCTCATAAGTTAAACTGATGATGCTATTATCTATAATAGACTAAACTCTGTTAATATAAATACAAGTAAAATGAAAAATGTAAGCCGGATAAGAATTAAGAATTTTATGGCTGTTATAAAGTGTC
Organism: Protopterus annectens; assembly: GCF_019279795.1. NCBI lineage: Eukaryota > Metazoa > Chordata > Ceratodontiformes > Protopteridae > Protopterus > Protopterus annectens. The sequence continues at coordinate 1,121,416,642 of NC_056746.1, forward strand.
TGGTCTATATATACATGCACACACACACACACACACACACACACACACAGACATATATATATATATATATATATATATATATATATATATATATATATATATATTTTTTTTTTTTTGTTCCTATGCCAGCTTTACTGAGCAGTGAAATTTAATAAAAGGTTTAGCATTTTTCCAACAACAACTGCGAAAAAACAAAATGAAGAAAAATGCTAATGTGGCCCAGGATTCCTTGCAAAACGATGTCAGGCAATCAAAAGTCCATGAAATTTAATTCAACAAGAAAACTTGTACAATCACATAATGAACAAGAACAAAAAACACTTTTTGTTCTTGTTCATTATGTGATTGAGCAGTGAAATCTATTATCCAGAAATAGACTGGCATTCACTTTTTTGCAACATTTTATATGGACAAGAATTTTGGGATATCACAGGCAACTACAATATAAAAGAGTATGTGCACATTTACATGCAAACAAAATGTAAGAAAAAACATTCATTACATTCTTGACCTGGTAACTTCACTTCATCATCATCACCATCATCATCATCATCAACTCTCTTTTTCCCATTCTCTCCATGGGGTTGGTGAATTGTATCAACTGTCATCTCTCGATTCAATGCCACTCTCCGGCCTTCTTTGCTAGTCATGCCTGATTGTCGCAGGTCTTCTCTCACACAATCCATCTCTTTGCTGGACACACTTTCCTTTTGTCTTCTTCTTGTCTGTCTCAAATCTTCTTAACCAGATTGTTTACAGTGTTTGGGCACATGTACATAAAAGCAGAAATCTATATTATTTTACATTCTCTGCAATTGGAGCTACTTTGACCTCTGCTCTGACGTCCTCATTTTTGCATCTTTCCCACAGTGTGCATCCTACTACCCGTCTTAGGCATGTCATCACCATTACCTCTAGCTTCATCAGCTGTTCTGCCTTTACTGCCCAGGTTTCTGTATCAAGTAGTACTGGTCAACTGGTTGCACCACTGTTTTGCAGATTACTTTTCAGCTTCTCTGGCATTCTTTTGTCATACACTACCCTTGACCCTCTGTACCAGTTGGTTGTAGCTCCTCTGACTCTAGCTTTGACCTCCTCATTCAGACTTCCCTTCTCCTCAACCACCCTTCCCAGTTACTTAAAGATGTTAACCTGTTCCATTATCTTCCTTTCTATCTCAATTCTCAGCTTCTCCTGATTTTCCCATTTGCTGCCATTACAACTGTCTTATCTGTATTCAGTTTCATCCCTTGTGCCTTCAGCTTTGCATTCCATTCCCTTATCCTTTGCTGAAATTCTTGCTCAGTCTGCCTGTAATGCAACATTGGCTGCAAAAAGCAACTTTGATGAGCTGTACCCCTGACATGTTTGTTAATGTAGTCCATCACCAGCATGAGCAGCAATGGCTCAGAGCTGAAACCTGATCCACACCAACTCCCATTGGGGAACCTCTCTGCGAGACCAAACACTGTTTGTACTTGAGTCATTGGATCCTTGTCCATAGCCTGTACTAATTCTACCAATGTTTCTGGGAATTTCAACTGCCTCAGGACTGCCCAAGTCAACTTTCTTGGGACCTTGTTATATGCTTTGTCCAACTCTAGGAATGTCCAATTGGATTCTTTCCGCATGTCTAGCTTCTTCTCAACTATCTGTCTCACTGAAAGCATTGGGTCAGTTGTGCTGCATCCTGATCTGAATCTGAAATGCTTATCCACGTCTTACTTTCTACTACTCTATGTATTAATTTATCAATCACCCTCTCCAGAACTTTCATGCAGTGTGACAGGTGTCTGATACCTCTCTATAGCCCACAGTTGTGTATTTCCCTTTGTTCTTGTACACTGGCACTAGTATGCTTACTCTGCAGCCATCTGGAATACGTCCTTCTCTCCATACTGATATGAGTACCCTCAGGAACCATTTATTCCTTGTCTCACCCAGCATCTTGATCACATCTGCTGTGGCCTCATCTGAGCCTGCTGCTTTCTTTGACTTCATTTTAATCTTGTATGTATACCTCTCAACCATACCAAATTCCACTGAATTTACTAGTATTGAGGGTAAAATAATGGGGCGCCATGAATTCCTGAGTAGCCCGTTCAAATCCTGATCTTGGGGGGATTTTGTACAATTTTTAGTTAAGGCTGACATCATCACACATCGCCAGCAGATCAAAGCAACACATATAATAGTGAGGTAGTGCCTATTAGGCTTGAATTTTCCAATAGTATAAATAAGGCATGGGAGATTATTTCTAGGAATTGGTTTATATTATAGTTAGATCCTGAAGCATCTAACATAGTAGGTGATAGACCCTGCTTTGGTTATAAAAATATAAAGAACTTGAAGAGGCTTCTATGTCATTCTAAGAATGTTGAAACTACAACATATGTTGATTATAGCTTTGACCCATGTGGACAGTGTAATATTTGTAGAGTGTTGGATTCTGACAATATGTTTATCCACCCTGTTACAGCGAAAGTGTATAGGTTTAGGGTCAGAGCCAATTGTATAATGAAAAATCTGGTTTATTTAGCTGTTTGTTCTGTTTGTTCCTCGTTTTATGCAGGCATGACAAACAGCTCACTTAGAGAGAGAGGGTCAGGGAACACTTAGCTGGCATTAAGAATAATGAACCTGAAAGGAGTGCTTCGGCTAAACACATTATGTGCAATGATATGACCCATTCTTTCACATTTAGGGTAGTCGAATGTGTAATTGAAAGTCCTAGATTAGGTGATATAAAAACTAAAATGGAGCAATGTGAACTTAAATGGATAACTGAACTCCAGGCAGAAACAAAACCAGGGTTGAATGATAGAACATCAGTTAAACCATATTCAAAGGCTAGACGTTTTATGAAATAGTGTTTTTTATTTTAAATATGTATAATGTCACATATTTATGTGTATACGTTAGTAGACAATTTGTTGTTGCTGTATTGATATTTATTGTCTAATTTATTTGTTAATTGAATAATTGTTAAGGAGATATATAAGGAAGTGATGTAATTTTTGTTTTATGGTCTGAGGAAACATCTTGTTTGATGTGAAAATACTAACCTTTAGAATTAAATGTTTTACTTTTGCCGTGTTTCTCCACTTCATTTATTTCATTAGACTATGTAATAATATGCATGGTACCCATATATGTGGATTCAATTCATTTCATTGTATGTTCATTACATCAGATGTTTATTTAGGAAGATTGTTTTGTTGAACTGCCAGTTCATCACAGGATACTGGCATTTGTTTGCATTATTGCTACTCAGAGGAGAGTAGGATTTTGCCCTTTTCCCATGGTTTTGTGATCTTGGAATTTGTATATATAATTAGCAGATGGTGTGAGGTTCGGGGGGGGGGGGTCTTACCCCTGTATAAAATATATATTTTTTTGAATGAATGAATGAGTTTCGATCATTTGTGGTTGATGTAGTTTATATTGAATGAGTGAGACAGTGATGTAGTAAAATATAATCACACACACACACACACACACACACACACACACACACACATATATATATATATATATATATATATATATATATATATATATATATACAGATATATATATATATATATATATATATATATATATATATATATATATATATATATATATATATATATATATATATATATATATATAAGCACTAGGTAGCCTGTCTACCAGAAGAGGAATGGTTTCTGGCCCGGAAATTGTAGTTTATTGGCTGGTTTGGGCAGTTTTTCCATCTCTTTCAACTATCTGGTTTAAAAGCCCATATTTGTGCTTGTTTCCTGCCTTTCCTGTAACTAGTCTAGTCCAGATACAGATTTTCTGTATCCAGGACTGTTTGTAAGCTTCTGAGCAGTGCCAAAAAGTCTGCTCTTCAATTTTTTCATTAGATCTGCCAGTTCTCTCCTCTCCTGCACTTTTACTAACTTAGTACTGCGGTGGTGGTGCTGCGGTAGCATTGTTGCCTCATAGTATGATGTCCTGTTCAATTCTCAGCTAAAGCGTCTTCTGTGTGGAGACATGCGTGAATGGGCGCACCTCCGTTGAAGGTTGTGCTTCAGGGCTGGCAACTCGGTACGTAAAAATCTACTGCCAATTATTAGCGGACCGGAGTTCCGCTGTGGTAACCCCTAACCGGGAAAAGCCAAAAGATACAACAACATTAGTCTAGCACTTTACCAGACACCTTGTAGCAATTATTGTAGCACACAAAAGTCCTACCAGCACTAAATGTTCTACATCTCCAGTACTTATTATTAATGCCCACCCCACCAGGCATGTCTAAAGGTCAGTTCCCTGTGCTTTCTCCTATTAATCTATTTAACTTGGGCATCCTGAGGCAATGTAGCAACTGCATCATGTACACTGACAACCCTCTCTTCTTACCTCCCAACACTCAGACTTATGAGAAATGCACTTATATATCCAAACTGGAAGCCATGCTCTCTCCAGCCAAGACCGGAATAGCTGGGCAAGAGGAGAAGGTCAGCACTGGCACCACACCACATGGAACACATAGCCCTCAAGAACACACACCAGCGCTGCCTTCACATAAAAACACAAACCACACACCCACCATCATGGAGGCTCTCAATAAAAATCTACCTAAACAGTAGAGACCTCCAAGGCAGAAACTCACTTGATCACCACAACACAACACTAATCATAATACACATAACTCTTCTAAACAGTGTGCCACCCAACAAAAGCCCCTAAGGCAAAAATGCATGCCCAACACAGTAGTCATAGGTGACTCGAAGGTGAGGCACACTGATGTCCTATTGACTAGGCTGAATAAGGAGAAAGTAACAGTCAGCTGCCTATCAGGTGCCAGGATCTGCCACATAACGCACGCATTCAGGTCCCTCAACACAGGTACAAATATGACTCTGTCATTGTACATGTGGGTATGAATGACCTGAGATGTACCTCGCTGGACTATATGGAAAGAGACATGGAGGAGCACTCGGATTATGTAGCCCAGGTAGGTATGACCCAAGCCCTGAGCAGCCTCCTACCATCACCCAGAATGATACCACAGTGCAAGCAGAAAATGACTGATCTCAACAATTGGCTAAGTTTCTCATGTCATACTCAGGGGATCCAGTATCTGTCTGCCTGGGATGGCATGATTGACAGTCTTCAATGGTTTGCCAGAGATGGCCTGCATCTGTCCTCCCTGGGCTTCTGGATACTGGCCAAGGCTCTTGCCACCCCTTTAGTGCCTCTTTTAGATGGTGTTCCAAAGAGCAAATTACCACCGTAACAGCTACAAACAAATCCAATCTGAGAGTCATGCTGCTCAATGCTAGAAGTCTAACTCTTCAAATGCACTTGCTCAAAGCACTCCTTAAAATAGACATTTGTGCTGTAACAGAGACCTGGTTTAAGGCAGCAGAAAGCACTCCCCGCACTACCAGGCTATAACTCATTCCACACCTTTTGACCCCAGAACGTGGACCGAAGCTCCAAAGGCGGTGGTGTTTCCATATTCATAAAAGATGCACACACCTCCAGACTGGTAGCCCAACATAATGCATCAGAGATACTTCATGTGCAGCTAACACTGGGTAAGACAGCAATCCAGGTTCTTGCCTGCTATAGGTCCCCAGCCATCTCCCAAGACTCACACTCCATGTTCCTAAGCACCCTGGAGAATATTAGGATCCAACCTCTCATACTGGGCAACTTCAACTATTCCTCCATTAACTGGGAAAACTACTCATGTACCAATACAATTGCCCAACTTTTCCTGGAATTCATTAATTCCAATGCCCTGGACGAGCTTGTTCTTACCCCCACTAGAGGTAGCAACATCCTTGACCTGGTCATTACTAACATGGGCGACTGTTGCTCTACACCAATAGTCAACTCCTCCCAGGTTAGATCTGGCCACAATTTAATCACCTTGGAAATCCACATCCCCCCCTCGCAAAGGTAACCACCATGAAAAACTTCTCCAAAGCTAACTTTGGGCTCCTAAAAACAGAGGTGGCTAACTTCACAGCACCCATGCAAATGGAGAATAGTTGCATGACTGATAAATCTTACACCAATGCACTGTATGAACACATACACAAATGCATGGATCTTGCCTTACCCAATAGAACAAAGACGCTGTCCTGCAGTAAAGGAAGCCAATCTGGTGGTCCCCTGCCATAAACAAACTCTACAACAGAAGGATGAAACTGATGTGGAATAAGGTGAAGTCTCAAAACTGGAAAAATCTCTCGTATAAGCCTCAACAAAAAGTTGAGATCCCTCGTCAAATCCTCTAAAGCTAGCTATGAAAACAGAATTGCAGCAGATAGTAAAGACACACCACAAGGCCTTCTATACTTATGTAAAGAATCTCCAAAGCAATATCTAGATTTGCTCTGAGCTACTGCACAATGGTACCTCCTATACCGAGCCAACAGATATTGCCAATATACTGGCCGACAGATTCATTGCCAACTTTACCCTTCTCTCCCCCTCACCAAAGGACCAATCACAATACCAGTAGATTGCCAGGCACCCAGTATTACTGCTGCACAGGTTAAAACAGCACTGTCCAAGGCCAAGAATACAGCTTCTATGGGACCTGACAATATCCCTGGCTGTGTTCTACGTGAACTACAGAGTGAGTTGGCTCCTCACCTGTGTGCTCTGCTCAATCACAGCCTCACCTCAGGCTTTGTCCCTACCGAATGGTGCACTGCTACAGTCATCCCACTCCACAAAGGAGTAGCAACTACAGACCCTGGGAACTATAACCCATTAGACTGACGAGTCTAATATGCAAAGCTATAGAACTCATCATCATGGACCTAATAAACAAGGATATAGGGAATCTCCAAACTCTGGATCCCACACAATTTGGTTTTGTGAAGGGTAGATCATGCCTGCTCAATCTGGTTGACTTATTTGAGTCAGTCACCAGAGCTGTGGATGAAAGCAAGGTGGTTCATGCAGCCTACCTTGATCTGGCCAAGGCCTTTGATACCATTTCCCACTCAGAAATCATAGAAAAACTGACTAAGCTAGGCCTCAACCCCTATATCACTAGGTGGGTTGCAAAATGTCTCACAGATGGAATTCACAGTGTGAAAGTAGCTGACTTCAAGTCAGACTGCTGACCAGGATTTGGTCCTGGGTCCTCTCCTGTTTGGTATCTACTTCTCTGAAGTCCCGGCCAACATGAAGGGACTCTGGCTGACAAAGTTCACAGACAATTGCAAGTTGGGAGCTATTGATGTTGACATCCTACAGAAAGGCCTCACTGAGACCAATGACTTGTGTCAGAACCATTGCCTTAAGCTCAATGCCAAAAATATGTGTCGTTATCCATTTTGGGAAAAACCTGGTTCTTATGAATTACCACATCAATGGTAGTCCACTGAACACAGAAGGAGTTATAAGAGATCTGGGAACACAGGTTAATAGCAACCTCTCTTTTGACCACCACATTGCCACTGTGGTCAGAAAGTCCTTCTATGTGGCACATCTCATTACTAAGGGTTTTGCATCCAGGAAGAAAGAGGTCATTGTCTCCCTCTAATCTTCCCTCATTCGGCCAGTTATCGAGTACAATACCCCATTTACATGTAGCTCAACTAGACACCTGCAACAACTGGAGAGGCCGCAAAAATACCTCACAAAGAGGATCCTAGGCATTAAACACTTGTCCTATATGGACAGACTCAAAAAACTCCAACTATTGTCTGTCTTATATCACCTACTTAGAGGCGATCTCTGCTTGACTTACAAATCCATGTCTGACCCAGCTCTGTTAGAAATGCTACATCTAAAGAAATCTAAATCCCTCTGCACCACATGCTCCAGAGACCTTAACCTCATTACCATAATTAACAGAACTAGTTGGAGGGACAGATTTATAACTCAGAGACTGCCCATGCTATGGAATAGACTTCCCATACATGTCAAATAGAGCACCTCACTTGCCCTCTTCAAGAGAAATCTTGATGAGTGGATGGGAAATAGAAAATTCACCCCAGGGGATCACTCCAGTGGCTTTACTGAATAGAGACACTGGGAACTAAGGTCGGCTGGCACAATGCCAGGGTAATCCTATGGGCTAGACTTGTAAAGGCTCCAGGGCCATTAGCTTAGTACACACCTATGAACTGATATATGTGTATATATATATATATATATATATATATATATATATATATATATATATATATATATATATATATATATACACACACACACACACACACACACACACACACACACACACACACACACACACACACACACACACACACATGGGGACAATTCTCTTTGCACCCCCATGTAGGGTTTTGTGCCCTACACATCCCCTTCAAATTACATGTACTAACACTGAGATCACATTACAGTGGGGAAAAGGATACATTCCCTAATCCTCACTGTACTACGATCTCCATACAAATGTTTTGAAATTTCAGAAACTTGAACATATGGTTTCGACCACATGAGGTTTGAATTTCTGAGAACTTGATCATCTTACATAAAGCCACACACACACACACACACACACACACACACACACACACACACACACACACACACACACGTAATAGATATATAGTCTGAACACAGGGATACTTTTAAGTCCAACTTAGTGAAATGTATTCAGATGTTTCTATTATGTTTTATATAATGCATCTTTGATTTACTCCATGTGAGTGC